>NC_091224.1:25258889-25332460 GCF_040958095.1 Procambarus clarkii
GGCGTGTATACCTCGTGCTAAGACGCCTGTTCAACCAGGCTGTTAGACGCTGTTGTATGTAGTCTGACGTATGAATCACAGCGCGAATGATCAGGTATCCTTTGGAGGTGTTTATCCAACTTGTCATTAAACCAGTTATCTCTTGAGCGAATGTACTAATACTGCTTTTAAGAATGTATTAATTTGTGAGCGTCGCGTGAGAAGACTAAGAAGAGTGTGTGGAGTATGAGGGTGTCGGTGCGCCTTGCCCAAACGTCTCTCATCTCCACACTCGCCATCCAGCCTGCAGTAAAATCATAAAATTCAATTGTTCTCCTGTCTCTCCTCTCATCTGTGCTGGCCTGACTCAGCATCCTCGTATCCACTCCTCCACCCGCAGTATCCACTCCTCCACCCGCTGTATCCACTCCTCCACCCGCAGTATCCACTCCTCCACCCGCAGTATCCACTCCTCCACCCGCAGTATCCACTCCTCCACCCGCTGTATCCACACCTCCACCCGCTGTATCCACTCCTCCACCCGCTGTATCCACACCTCCACCCGCTGTATCCACTTCTCCACCCGCTGTATCCACACCTCCACCCGCTGTATCCACTCCTCCACCCGCTGTATCCACTCCTCCACCCGCTGTATCCACTTCTCCACCCGCTGTATCCATGCTCCCACACCCCCAGTAACACCCCACACACTCAAACTCCCCCTCCCCAAATATCCTCCTTATCCCCTGGCTGTTCTATTACCTCATCTTTTTTGGGTGGCCCAAGTTAGGTGTTTGGAGTGGGTGGTTCGCTGGCCATTAGCGTGAGATCGTTGATGTGACAGATAAGGAGCAGTTACTGAAGGCAGACGTTGCCCCAAAATATATATATTGCTGCTATTAAATACTGTAGTGTTATGATGCTGCCAGCAGTCAGATGAGAGTTGATAAGAGGTGATGCTGAGATGATCTTAAAATGCCTTAAGTCATCTTGTGGCGTCGTCCGCTCACCTGGGTGGGCGCGTCTCACACACACAGGGGCCTGGTAGCCTGGTGGATAGCGCCCAGGACTCGTAATTCTGTGGCGCGGGTTCGATTCCCGCACCAGGCAGAAACAAATGGGCAAAGTTTCTTTCACCCTGAATGCCCCTGTTACCTAGTAGTAAATAGGTACCTAGGAGTTAGTCAGCTGTCACGGGCTGCTTCCTGGGGTGTGTGTGGTGAAAAAAAGTAGTTAGTAAACAGTTAATTGACAGTTGAGAGGCGGGCCGAAAGAGCAAAGCTCAACCCCCACAAACACAACTAGGTGAATACACACATCAGGCAAGAAAGAGAGGGGCTGGGCAGACTGCATATTTGTGGATTGCCAGAAAGTCTTTGATACAGTACCACATAAGAGACTAGTGCACAAGCTGGAGATACAGGCAGGAGTGAAAGGGAAGTCACTCCATTTGGATAAGGGAGTACCTAAGCAACAGGACACAGCGAGTCAGTGTCAGGGGTGAGGTCTCAGATTGGCGAGACGTCACCAGTGGAGTCCCGCAGGGATCAGTCCTTGGACCTATTCTGTTTCTTATATGTAAATGATCTCCCAGAGGGAATAGACTCGTTCCTCTCAATGTTTGCTGATGATGCAAAAATGATGAGCAGGATTAAAACAGAGGACGACAGTATGAGGCTACAAGATGACCTAGACAAGCTGAAGGAATGGTTCAAAAACTGGCTGCTAAAGTTCAACCCAAGTAAATGTAAGGTAATGAAACTCGGTGGAGGAAATAGAAGGCCAGACACGGAATACCGAATGGGAGATGAAGTCCTTCATGAAACGGACAGAGAGAAAGGTCTAGGAGTTGATATCACGCCAAACCTGTCTCCCGAAGCCCACATAAAAGAACATTGCTGTCGACCAGACCACACACTAGAAGTTGAAGGGACGACGACGTTTCGGTCGTCCTGGACATTCTCGATCGACTTGAGAATGGTCCAGGACGGACCGAAACGTCGTCGTCCATTCAACTTCTAGTGTGTGGTCTAGTCAACATACTTCAGCCACGTTATTGTGACTCATCGCCTGCAATATTGCTGTCGTTTGGCGAGACGGAAGACAGAGACACAGCCTCCAACACCTGTCACACCTGATATCTTACACAAGCATCTTCGTAAGTCTTCGTGTTCCCTTGGACGTGTCCTCCTCCACGGTGGAGGAGGCATAGGTAGCAAAGGTGCTCCTGGTAGTTGAGGACCCCCCCTCCCCAGTACCCCTGGGTACGGCTGGGCACAAGAGTGGTGCCGGCCTGGTAGGTGTCCGAGTTCAAGCCTGGACCTCTAATGATGGTAGAAGCACAGACGTGGGCCGGAGCAAATGACCGTATTATTCATGTCATAATTATCCTGCCGCCCGCCTTCTCGCCTCAACCCCTCCCTCCCTCTCTCCCTCTCTCTCTCCCTCTCTCTCCCTCCCTCTCTCCCTCTCTCTCTCCCTCTCTCTCCCTCCCTCTCTCTCCCTCCCTCGCTCCTTTTTTACGTTCCTCCATCTTTCTTTCTTCTGTCCCTTAATCTCTCCCTCTCTCTCAGCTCTCCTCTTCCCTACTCCCTCTGTCTGCCTCTCCGTCTCCCCCAATCTTCCAGGGCGGCCGCCTCCCAGACAAAATCTTGCTGTCAACGGTGGTAATTGTTGCTGTTCTAATGAGAGCTGCTGCTGCTCCTGCTGCTGCTGGTGCTGTTGCTGCTGTTGCTGCTGCCGCTGCTGCCGCTGCTGCTGCCGCTGCTGCTGCTGCTGTTGCTGCTCCTGCTGCTACTACTGCTGCTGTTGCTGCTCCTGCTGCTACTGCTGCTGCTGCTGCTGCTGCTGCTGCTGCTGCTGCTGCTGCCGTAAATCGGGTCTTTCAATGGGCCTCAGATAATGTGATGTTTAATGAAAATAACTTCCAACTCTTGAGATATGAAAAGAACGAAAATATAAAAACCTGAAACCATATATAAAACGGAATCAAATCGCGTTATAGAACGCAAGAGCAATGTAAAGGATCTAGGAGCAATCATGTCGGAAGACTTTACTTTTAAAGATCCCAATAAAGCAGTTGTCACGACTGGAAGAAAAATGACAGGTTGGATAACAAGGACCTTCCTAACAAGGGCTGTCAAAAATGATGATACTTTTCAAGACACCAATGCACTCTAGGGTGGAATACTTTGCTACACACTAACAGCCCCATTCAAAGCCGGAGAAATTGCTGACCTAGAAAGCGTGCAAAGATCCTTTACCATTAGAATCCATTCTATAACTCATCTAAATTATTGGAACCGATTAAAAGTGCTAAATCTGTATTATCTAGAACGCAGGTTTGTGAGATACATACTAATCTTCACGTGGAAAATATTAGAGAACTGTTCCAAATCTGAACACGGAGATTACATCACACGAAACCAATCGGCATAGCAGGATATGCCATCTTGAGGTTATCTTGAGATGATTTCGGGGCTTTTTAGTGTCCCCGCGGCCCGGTCCTCGACCAGGCCTCCACCCCCAGGAAGCAGCCCGTGACAGCTGACTAACACCCAGGTACCCATTTTACTGCTAGGTAACAGGGGCATAGGGTGAAAGAAACTCTGCCCATTGTTTCTTGCCGGCGCCTGGGATCGAACCCAGGACCACAGGATCACAAGTCCAGCGTGCTGTCCGCTCGGCCGACCGGCTCCCTACGGCCATGCCTACGGGTTTCAAAATGAAGCCATTTTATTGCATATCTTTGCACTGTTGCTAGTTTACTGTTGAGCTTCTTGAGATTATGGCAGCATACAACTGATGCATATTCCATTTTGGTCTCACAGTGATCGCGACCAATTTATTTAATATGTCGCCGTCCACGTATTTAACAGCGATTGTCATGTTGGAAAGCGTAGACTAGGCTCCTCGCACAATGTTGATTATGTGGTATACCTGTACTCACCTAGTTGTACTCACCTAGTTGTGTTTGCGGGGGTTCAGCTCTGGCTCTTTGGTCCCGCCTCTCAACCGTCAATCAACAGGTGTACAGATTCCTGAGCCTATCGGGCTCTGTCATATCTACACTTGAAACTGTGTATGGAGTCAGCCTCCACCACATCACCCCCTAATGCATTCCATTTGTCAACCACTCGGACACTAAAAAAGTTCTTTCTAATATCTGTGAGTATACTCACACAGGTATACTCACACCTGTGTGAGTATACCTGTGTGTGAGTATACCTGTGTGTGAGTATACCTGTGTGAGGGTATACCTGTGTGAGAGTATACCTGTGTGAGGGTATACCTGTGTGAGGGTAAACTTGTGTGAGTATATACCTGTGTGTGAGTATACCTGTGTGAGAGTATACCTGTGTGAGTATACCTAATGGTCACGATAAAGATGTCAGGTTTTAATATTAATGGCTGTATGACTGTGATGATGACATGGTTGTTGATGATGAATGTCTCGCACTGATGAGGGTCATGTTGATGCTGATAGTGATGCTGACAGCTGACTGATGACCAAGATACTGATGATGATGCTGATGATAGCATAGAGAGGCACTCATCATGGAGTGTATACCCTTGATGGGGAAGATAATGTGCCTCGCAGAACTATCAAGTAATGGGCAACCCATTTGTGTTGTTCTACATCTGCTATTGTACTCTCTAGTTGCTCTAGACCTCATATTGTACTCTAGTTGCTCTAGACCTCATATTGTACTCTAGTTGCTCTAGACCTCATATTGTACTTTCTCTAGTTGCTCTAGACCTCATATTGTACTTTCTCTAGTTGCTCTAGACCTCATATTGTACTCTAGTTGCTCTAGACCTCATATTGTACTTTCTCTAGTTGCTCTAGACCTCATATTGTACTCTCTCTAGTTGCTCTAGACCTCATATTGTACTCTCTCTAGTTGCTCTAGACCTCATATTGTACTCTAGTTGCTCTAGACCTCATATTGTGCTCTCTCTCTAGTTGTTCTAGACCTCATATTGTACTCTAGTTGTTCTAGACCTCATATTGTACTTTCTCTAGTTGCTCTAGACCTCATATTGTACTCTCTCTCTAGTTGTTCTAGACCTCATATTGTACTCTAGTTGCTCTAGACCTCATATTGTACTCTCTCTAGTTGCTCTAGACCTCATATTGTACTCTCTCTAGTTGCTCTAGACCTCATATTACTTGTACCTTTCGCTATAGATCTCCTGGTTTGTGCAGTACGTCTCACGGCAGGATTTATCTCAAGTCCATTTATCCCAAGTTCTAAAGCAAGTTTCTCCAGCTAGTTACAAGTTGTAAGTTCCTCGGTGGTAAGTTCCCTTCTCGTTGGCTTGGGCGGTATGGTCCCTATTCTGTTCCGTCTCAATGGTGACCCTAATTCTGTAGCTCCCAGGATGTCAATCCTCTGGATTTCTTTTAGGGTGAATGATTGTTGTGCTTCTGTGGCTCTAATGGCACTCCTCCAGCTGGGAACATACTCCTCCAGCTCCTGCAGCTGGGAACATACTCCTCCAGCTCCTGCAGCTGGGAACATACTCCTCCAGCTCCTGCAGCTGGGAACATAATCCTCCACCTTAAAATAACATTGACATTAATGAAAATGATCTTTTTGTTCCAACTGTTGGAAATAGATCTGTTTCTGCTCCTTCTGCTTCTACTGATGAAAGCAGTCAGCCTTCTACTGCTACTTTTAGGATCTGATGACTGCAACTTCTGTTTTTTGCTGCTCCTTGACCGCTGCTGCAGCAGTGAAGGAGCACGTCTTGCTTCAAGACGTCACTGTATGCTCCTGCTGTTTCTTAGCTGCAGGTTTTTGCTGTAGCTTCTCCTCCTCCTCCTCCTCTTCCTGCTTCTGCTGTTGCAGGTGCTCCTGGTATTAGCAAGAGGTGCAGTGGGGATGACTTGTGTTATCCTGCCCCCTGGTATGTTAATGGTAGTTCATCTGCATCTTGTTGTTAATGGACCGTCTGTTGTTGGTGGTGGTGGACCTTCCTCTCCTGTTGGTGGTGGTGGTGGTGGACCTTCCTCTCCTGTTGGTGGTGGTGGTGGACCTTCCTTTCCTGTTGGTGGTGGTGGACCTTCCTCTCCTGTTGGTGGTGGTGGTGGTGGACCTTCCTCTCCTGTTGGTGGTGGTGGTGGTGGACCTTCCTCTCCTGTTGGTGGTGGTGGTGGTGGACCTTCCTCTCCTGTTGGTGGTGGTGGTGGTGGACCTTCCTCTCCTGTTGGTGGTGGTGGACCTTCCTCTCCTGTTGGTGGTGGTGGACCTTCCTCTCCTGTTGGTGGTGGTGGTGGTGGTGGACCTTCCTCTCCTGTTGGTGGTGGTGGACCTTCCTCTCCTGTTGGTGGTGGTGGACCTTCCTCTCCTGTTGGTGGTGGTGGACCTTCCTCTCCTGTTGGTGGTGGTGGACCTTCCTCTCCTGTTGGTGGTGGTGGACCTTCCTCTCCTGTTGGTGGTGGTGGACCTTCCTCTCCTGTTGGTGGTGGTGGACCTTCCTCTCCTGTTGGTGGTGGTGGACTTTCCTCTCCTGTTGGTGGTGGTGGACCTTCCTCTCCTGTTGGTGGTGGTGGTGGTGGACCTTCCTCTCCTGTTGGTGGTGGTGGTGGACCTTCCTCTCCTGTTGGTGGTGGTGGACCTTCCTCTCCTGTTGGTGGTGGTGGACCTTCCTCTCCTGTTGGTGGTGGTGTTAGAACCTAGCACCTGACGTATTCCTTAAGTTAGATGTTAGGTTCTGTTGGCAATTATTCCACCTGTTCTCAGGCCAGGCTCGTTAATGTTACACCTGAGGTTGCTTGCATTTGCAACCTGAATGCAACCCTGAGATTCATTCATCAATTTTACCGTATTGTGTATGAAAATAGATTTGTTCTCATATATAAGTAATATAATATATATTAAAATTCTGTGTATAGATAGGCATTGGTTAGGGTAGGTTAGGTGTTTAGGTTCTGATAGCAATTATTTGTATTTGTAGTACGTAGGTGAAGCATTTACAGCGTTGTGGTTCAACAGAGGTCGTCAGTGAAGCACTACACGAACGTCATCTGTTGTGAGTCGTGTGTGAAGGTTTGACAGTGGATTAATTACCATTTGATCTTTGTTGATGAGAACGGGCTTGAAACACTTACAGCGGTGCAATTCGAACAATGTACTCGAGCGAGGCGCTGTTCGAAATATTCGCATGTCATCAATTGCGAGTTATGTGTAAACAGCCCGTCCTCATCAACAAAGCCCAAATGTTCATTCCACGCAGCCGCCAAACTTCCTGTTTATTAATGAAAAATAAGTTACACACGAGTCACAAGTGATGAGGCTCGAAAATTTCTCGAACAATACCTCGCTGATGATCTCTGTTCGAATTGCAACTCTGTTGATTGTTCAATAAATCCCTGAACTATATGTTTAACAGATCTCTCACCCTGTCCATGGAGGACAGAAGAAAATGTATATATGCTGGTTAGCATTGTAAATGTTTGTCCACGTCTGTGGTAGAAAATAATAATAAAAAAAATAAAAAACCCGTACTACAAATACAAATAATCGTCAAAAGAACCAAAACATTTAACTAACTTAACCTACGCCTAAATATGCACAATATGCTAATATATAATAACACTAATTGTATTTAAGAAAATTCCTATTTAGAACTAACATGTTAAAAAATGTGAATGCGTCTTTGGGGTCGGCCGCGGGATGGCATGAACATAGCCAGAGGCCAGGTTGTGTCTGAAGTGTTTTTCATTCATAAACAGGGGGTTTGGCAGTGGATTAATGAGCATGTGACCATTGTTTATGAGGACGGGCTGTTACTGACAGTAAATCACTTGGCACTTGAGGCGAAGCAATGAATCTTGAAGCCTCAGATGGCAAATTAATTGTTGTAGTGATTCACGGAGTTATTTAAAACTCGTGATTAGAACCGGCCTTATATGATAGGGATTTTTTGTCATACTTCAGGTTGAGGGCATTGGGCATGTGAGGCATGAGAGAGAAGAGTGTCTCCGCAATATTGGTACGTCCAATGGATTTGAAATCCTTTTTGAGTGCTGCCTAGTCTGTCCTAAGGCTAGGCTGCAGGAGCAACCCGACTTCAGACCAAGTCCATTCTATCCAGCGGTCGACGCCACAGACGCATTCATAAATTTGTACATTATCTTCATTCAAAACAGGAGTTTTTTCAATTGTAAATTAATATAATTATATATTAGCATATTGTACATATTTAGGCATTGGTTAGGTTAGGTGTTTAGGTTCTGTTGGCGATTATTTGTATTTGTAGTACGTGGGTGAAGCATTTACAGCGTTGTGGTTCGAACAAAATTCGTCAGTGAAGCACTTGTTCCCGAAGTGTTCGAACGTCATCAGTTGTAAGTCGTGGTCGTGTGTAAACCGTTTTACATTCATAAACAGGGGGTTTGGCTGGTGCATGGAATGGACTTTGCCCTCTGTTTATGAGGACGGGCTGGCAGCGGCCATTCCCAAAGACGCATTCACCAATTTTAACATACTAAGGTGAAACAGTGAACCCCGGGGACTATGGAACAAGGCAGTTTTAACCGAGCTATGAGTGAACTCCAGTGACATTAGACTACGGTTATTTTAATCGTTTCATGTTGGGAAGAACGTCCGCATGACCCTGTCGTCAAGCCGTGAGCGTCCAAGCTGCCAACGTTGCCACCAACTGCCAACAGCAGTATGCACACCCAAGAGTTTACTTGAGTCCTGGACTATGTTCAGGACCAGAGTATACTTGCTGGTTGGTCAGTAAGCTGCTGTTGTGCTGGCCTTACTACCCTCCAGAGATTGATAACCCTCAAGTCCAACCCCAAAGAAACAATGGTACCGTTTTATCATTACGCCAGACGAGAAAAGGACGGATACAATGTTTTATGTGAAGGAGGACGCCTGGACCAGCACGGGTTGAGTATTGCTGGGCAAGAAAAGCCAAGTGTGTTTACATTGTGCTCATTAAGGTAAACAAACTGTTATAATGTCCGCTTTCCTTAGTTCCCCAAAGTCTTAGTCCACACACTTTACCTCGTTGTGTAACACTCACCTGCGGCAGGCTGCGCCTACCTCATCTGGAAAGGAGGGTAGAAATAGCCTAAGCTACTCTATCCCTTTGAGATGTATTTCTTTCTTATCTCAATAAACATACTTGAACTTGAACCTCATCTGGACTAAGCATACATATGTTTTCTAACTCAACACCCATCTTGGCTGCATTTCCCTCGGCTGAATTGGCTTATATCTGCTTATCCTGTGAGTGTAGCTTTCCACTTACCCGCGCTTGACTGGCTGGTCTCCACCACACCGCCCGTCGCCGCGGGGCGACACCCCGCGCCTCAGAGTAATGCGTCAACTTGTCTTCGTGACTGCTTGCCATATATACTCAACCCTTCGGCAGTTAGATTGATCGATGAGCAGAGGCCGGAGTGAGCTCTCGAGGAAATATATACACCACAACCAGGATTCATCAAGCATTTACGTGACCACTTACGAAATCTGTACATCTTCCCTGAATCATGCTGCTCTGTTTACATGTATTAAACAGTTTGTGAGCTCTGAACCATGACGAGGAAGTTCATAACAATAATAACCTTGGGTTGTGTTTATGAGTTTGGTAACTATTTAATAAATGTAAACAAAGCCGCCATGATTATTGAATGCTTAGTACAGGTTTCGTAAGGTAAAGGTAATTATGAGGAGAAAGTGCTAAGGCATTTGGGACTATACAGCACTTAGAAGAGATGAAGATAAGGATTTGAGATGGGACATGGCAGGGGAGGGGGGGAGGACTGGTGCCCAAGCACTTGGACGGTCGGGGATTGAACACCGACCTGCAAAAAGCGAGACCATCGCTCTACCGTCCAGTCTAGATCCTGGGGGGAGGGGTACAATTCTTATTTCTGAGTCGATGTGCGATAAAGTCGAACCTCGTAATAGATGAATACTTAATATGGCCTCTCTGGTACTGCCCCTTGATCAGTTATGTTGTTGTGTGTGGCGATTTGTAGACAGAACAGCCCATCCTCCATAAAAGATCGCATCTATGGGGCGACCGTACAGAAATATACCGTTGTATTCCCATAATGTTTACATTTGGTTCTATTGCAATACTCCAAATGGCATGTTAAAAAATTATTTTTAAATTGTAGTATTATTTTTATAAACTTGAGCTAAGACATCAAAGGCCTAAGTAGACAATCATAGGTTTAATATGAGCCAATGAGAAACCATGGGCAGAGTTCCTTTCACCCTATGCCCCTGTTACCTAGCAGTAAAATAGGTACCTGGGTGTTAGTCAGCTGTCACGGGCTGCTTCCTGGGGGTGGAGGCCTGGTCGAGGACCGGGCCGCGGGGACACTAAAAGCCCCGAAATCATCTCAAGATAACCTCAAGATGATTGTCTAACTAGTAGATATATTTACAATATTAGGCATAGCTGAGGTTAAGTTTGATTGTTTCTTTATCGTGCGCCTATATGTGATTAATGGTACGAACCCTGAACATTTTGGGTACAATGGTCCATATTTGTACGTTCGATCCAATAGGTGGTATAATTAGTATAATTTCAGGAGAACCATTGTAGGACAGGAACGGGCGGCTGAGGAAGGCAGCCTACAAGTAGGCGGCCTACAAGTAGGCAGCCTACAAGTAGGCAGCTTACAAGTAGGCTACCAGCAGGACCCGGCCCGGGTGTCTGGTCTAACACCACACAGTTTCAGACCAGCCGAGGCTTAAAGGCTATAATCGGTGGTGTATATTTTACCTCTTGATTGATGAGAGATTATATCTCACCTGTGTTTAAGGAAGAGCTTTTCCCTCCAATTATATGTGTGTTTATGTATGGATGTATACCTGCACTGGTGATTTGGTATGTATAAATACACTAGTGTATGTATGTTATGTATAGCAAGCAGGGTTTAAGAATCAGGATCGTCGAAGGGAAACATTTAAGACACCGCAATATTCACCTATTTGTTAGCTCTTGGGCCCCGCCTTTCTAACAATCAGTTCTCTAATGTATTTACTCACGACCTATTTTCCCCTATCATATCTACTACATATACACACAAACATATCACCAGGAAGCAGCCCGTAGTAGCTGTCTAATCCCTAGGTACCTATTTACTGCTAGGTGAACAGATCCATCAGGGGGAAAGAAACTACTCCATTTGTTTCTGCCTCGGCCAGGAAACGAACCCCGGGCTCTTAGGACTACGACCCCTGAGCGCTGTCATCTCGGCCGCGAGGACCTGTACTCACCTATTTGCGCTTGCGGGGGTTGAGCTCTGGCTCTTTGGTCCCGCCTCTCAACTGTATGTGTGTGTGTGTTTATCCTTTTGATCATGTTATGTCGCTCATGCATAACAGACGAATGAAATCAAATGTATGCCTGAGTTGGACCCCCACAGTACTGAGAGTACGCGGGTACTGGCGGCAGTACCCGCGCGGGTACTGTGCCTGGCGTCCCTGGAGCCAGCACCCGGCGGTGGATTTCCAACCATAAATTGAAAATTGGGTGCAATAGTACTCCAGGTTGCAATTGTTTAGCCATGTGGTGGTGCAGTGGATCAGAGCTCGCCTGGGAACACCCGGCGCACAGGTTCGAAGCCTTATCATGGCTCCTGTTGGATTTGTTCATTACAAGTAATTACATAAATAACTTAAAATCGTGTGAGTGTTTGAGCGTCTGGACACGTGAAGGATTAATGTATATGTGAGTGTGTGTTGATGTAGGTCTGTCACTCCTGAGTCTTCACTACGGGTGAAGGGCGGCCTTGTGAAGTCACCCGAGAGGGAGACATCAACAGGGAGGGAGAGAGGGACATCAACAGGGAGGGAGAGAGGGACATCAACAGGGAGGGAGAGAGAGAGGGGCATCAACAGGGAGGGAGAGAGAGAGAGAGGGACATCAACAGGAGAGAGAGAGGGACATCAACAGGAGGGAGAGAGGGACATCAACAGGGAGGGAGAGAGGGACATCAACAGGGAGGGAGAGAGAGAGAGGGACATCAACAGGGAGGGAGAGAGAGAGGGACATCAACAGGGAGGGAGAGAGAGAGAGGGACATCAACAGGGAGGGAGAGAGAGAGAGGGACATCAACAGGAGAGAGAGAGGGACATCAACAGGAGGGAGAGAGGGATCACACCAGCGCCAAGAGTACTACAATTATAGCGATGTATGCAACAGCAGTGCAATTTGCATGTCATACAGTGGTGGTTGGTGGGGTCCGGTGGTGGTTGATGGGGTCCGGTGGTGGTTGGTGGGGTCCAGTGTAGACTTGTGGAGGTTGGTACTCACATAGTTGTGCTTGCGGGGGTTGAGCTCTGGCTCTTAATTTGGTCCCGCCTCTCAACCGTCAATCAACTGGTGTACAGATTCCTGAGCCTACTGGGCTCTATCATATCTACACTTGAAACTGTGTATGGAGTCAGCCTCCACCACATCACTGCCTAATGCATTCTATTTGTTAACTACTCTGACACTGAAAAAGTTCTTTCTAACGTCCCTGTGGCTCATGTGGGTACTCAGTCTCCACCTGTGTCCCCTTGTTCGCGTCCCACCAGTGTTAAATAGTTTATCTTTATCTTTTTGGAGTGGTCTATCGTAAGAGTTTGGAAGTGGGATCCTGTGTATGCTTACGGTTTTACTCTAAGGAATTAATTGAATTAATCAATCTCTCGCTTCCCCTTCCTCTATTCACCCCCCCATCCTTCCCTCTGTCCCTCTCCCACCTCCCCCTCCCTTCCCCTTCCACCGCCCCCCCTCCCTCCCTTCACCCCCTCCAAGGCATATAGAGAGGCGCGCGGGTCACTAAGCAAGCCGTGATAAAATGCAGACTGGTGTGTCTGCCTCAAAGATGACCGAGATCTCTCCTACTGCTTGTATCGTTTTTATACGACCTCCAAATATGGCTCCTACGCCTCCGAATGTGACCCCACGCTACCGAATGTGGCTGTACGCCTCTAAACACGTCCCTCCACGTTTCCAAAAGGGACCATCGCCTCCAAAAATAACCCCCACGTGTCCCAAAATCATCCCACTCCTTCACATGTGGCCCCAAGCCTGCAAAAGTGAACTATTCTCACAACTCCAAAAGAAGTATTTAGTGCTAGGAGAAAGGGAGGAGGAGGAGTGAGGAGGAAAAGGGATAGAGGCAGGAATTAAGAGATGGGAAGAGGGAAAGAGGGAGAAAAGGAAGGAGGCAGAGAAGGGAAAGAAGGAGAAAGATAAAGATAGAGAATAGAGGATGTAACAGACGAAAGAGAGAGAGAGACAGAGACGCGAGTCTATAACCTACCGAGATAGAAATTATAAACCAATATATATTAATGTATATATATTTTTAAACAAAGCCATCTATTTAAACAAAATAAGTGACCAACACAGAACACAAAGGCAAACAAAAATCAAGACTTTTTAAATTCCCGATAAGACTTTTGTGTTGCCGAGAATTCAAAAGTGGTCCTAACAACTCCTTGAAGATCAAAATCAATATGTTTTAAGAGAAAAAACTCGACGGGCAGTTAAAATCAAACTGCTTCCTTCAATCACCTGAGCCAAGTCGTTACTTACCGAGGCACTCGACTCAAGTGCCTCACAAGCTCTGAGTGTGTTTATCGAGTGTTTCGTGGGTAAACATGAGAGCAGAGAACGTGAAGGGAATGTGCTTCAGGTGGTGTGTTTTAAGTGTTCATTTTAGAGCGAGTCACTTGGTAAGTAAGTGTTGATCTTCCCAGCTGTTGCAGTGAGTTGTACCTGTGTCTTGTACCTGTGTCTTGTACCTGTATCTTGTACCTGTGTCTTGTGCCTGTGTCTTGTACCTGTGTCTTGTGCCTGTATCTTGTACCTGTGTCTTGTACCTGTGTTTTGTACCTGTGTCTTGTACCTGTGTCTTGTACCTGTGTTTTGTACCTGTGTCTTGTACCTGTATCTTGTACCTGTGTCTTGTACCTGTGTCTTGTACCTGTATCTTGTACCTGTGTCTTGTACCTGTGTCTTGTACCTGTGTCTTGTGCCTGTATCTTGTACCTGTGTCTTGTACCTGTGTCTTGTACCTGTATCTTGTACCTGTGTCTTGTACCTGTATCTTGTACCTGTGTCTTGTACCTGTGTCTTGTGCCTGTGTCTTGTACCTGTGTTTTGTACCTGTGTCTTGTACCTGTGTCTTGTACCTGTGTTTTGTACCTGTGTCTTGTACCTGTGTCTTGTACCTGTGTCTTGTACCTGTGTCTTGTACCTGTGTCTTGTGCCTGTGTCTTGTACCTGTGTCTTGTACCTGTATCTTGTACCTCTAGTACCTGTGTCTTGTACCTGTGTCTTGTACCTGTGTCTTGTACCTGTGTCTTGTGCCTGTGTCTTGTACCTGTGTCTTGTGCCTGTGTCTTGTACCTGTGTCTTGTACCTGTGTCTTGTACCTGTATCTTGTACCTGTGTCTTGTACCTGTGTCTTGTACCTGTGTCTTGTACCTGTGTCTTGTACCTGTGTCTTGTACCTGTGTCTTGTGCCTGTGTCTTGTGCCTGTGTCTTGTGCCTGTGTCTTGTGCCTGTATCTTGTACCTGTGTCTTGTGCCTGTGTCTTGTACCTGTGTTTTGTACCTGTGTCTTGTACCTGTGTCTTGTACCTGTGTCTTGTACCTGTGTTTTGTACCTGTGTCTTGTACCTGTGTCTTGTACCTGTGTCTTGTACCTGTGTCTTGTACCTGTGTCTTGTGCCTGTGTCTTGTACCTGTGTCTTGTACCTGTATCTTGTACCTCTAGTACCTGTGTCTTGTACCTGTGTCTTGTACCTGTGTCTTGTACCTGTGTCTTGTGCCTGTGTCTTGTACCTGTGTCTTGTGCCTGTGTCTTGTGCCTGTGTCTTGTACCTGTGTCTTGTACCTGTGTCTTGTGCCTGTGTCTTGTGCCTGTGTCTTGTACCTGTGTCTTGTACCTGTGTCTTGTACCTGTGTCTTGTACCTGTGTCTTGTGCCTGTGTCTTGTGCCTGTGTCTTGTACCTGTGTCTTGTACCTGTGTCTTGTACCTGTGTCTTGTGCCTGTGTCTTGTACCTGTGTCTTGTACCTGTGTCTTGTGCCTGTGTCTTGTACCTGTGTCTTGTACCTGTGTCTTGTGCCTGTGTCTTGTACCTGTGTCTTGTACCTGTGTCTTGTACCTGTGTCTTGTACCTGTATCTTGTACCTGTGTCTTGTACCTGTGTCTTGTACCTGTGTCTTGTGCCTGTGTCTTGTACCTGTGTCTTGTACCTGTATCTTGTACCTGTGTCTTGTACCTGTGTCTTGTGCCTGTGTCTTGTACCTGTGTCTTGTACCTGTGTCTTGTGCCTGTGTCTTGTACCTGTGTTTTGTACCTGTGTCTTGTACCTGTGTCTTGTACCTGTGTCTTGTACCTGTGTCTTGTACCTGTGTCTTGTACCTGTGTCTTGTACCTGTGTCTTGTACCTGTGTCTTGTGCCTGTGTCTTGTGCCTGTGTCTTGTACCTGTGTCTTGTACCTGTGTCTTGTACCTGTGTCTTGTACCTGTGTGTTCCCTGAAGCTTTGTGTGTACCTTTATCTCTAGTTTCACCTGCTCATTACCCCCAATTGATCTCAAATTTCAGATAAATACCGTCATCTCTACCTGTAATTGTACCTGTAAACATACCGGTACCTGTGTATAATACCGGTACCTGTGTATAATACCGGTACCTGTGTATAATAGCGGTACCTGTGTATAATAGCGGTACCTGTACATGTACTCATTATAAACAAATACAGCTGACATTCGTGGAGAGCTTGGGATCATTAGTTAGTGTTGTGTGAGGTAAATGGTTTCAGATACATCGCCCCCTCGCCACCACTCGACTCCCACGACCTGGGGCCAGATTCATGAAAGCACTTACGCAAGCACTTACGCAAGCACTTACGCAAGCACTTACGAAAGTGTACATCTTTCCTCAATCTTTGACGGCTTTGGTTACATTTATTAAACAGTTTACAAGCATGAAAACTTCCCATTCGACTGTTGTTATTGTTATAAACAGCCTCCTGGTGCTTCGGAGCTCATTAACTGTTTAATAATTGGAAACAAAGCCGCCAAAGATTGAGAAAAGATGTACAGGTTCGTAAGTGTTTGCGTAAGTGCTTTCGTGAATCTGACCTCTTGTCTTGTGTAGGTGAGTGAAGGGAGGGGTACAGGTGAAGGGAGGGGTACAGGTGAAGGGAGGGGTACAGGTGAAGGGAGGGGTACAGGTGAAGGGAGGGGTACAGGTGAAGGGAGGGGTACAGGTGAGGGGAGGGGTACAGGTGAGGGGAGGGGTACAGGTGAAGGGAGGGGTACAGGTGAAGGGAGGGGTACAGGTGAGGGGAGGGATACAGGTGAGGGGAGGGGTACAGGTGAAGGGAGGGGTACAGGTGAAGGGAGGGGTACAGGTGAAGGGAGGGGTACAGGTGAGGGGAGGGGTACAGGTGAGGGGAGGGGTACAGGTGAAGGGAGGGGTACAGGTGAAGGGAGGGGTACAGGTGAGGGGAGGGGTACAGGTGAGGGGAGGGGTACAGGTGAGGGGAGGGGTACAGGTGAGGGGAGGGGTACAGGTGAGGGGAGGGGTACAGGTGAGGGGAGGGGTACAGGTGAGGGGAGGGGTACAGGTGAGGGGAGGGGTACAGGTGAAGGGAGAGGGGTAAACTATATATTAACACACATTTCACATTTAATAAGCACAGGTTTAATCATCGTTCTATGTGTTAATTGTGAATGAATATGCAGCTAACGTCCGTGTATGCGCGCACGCGCTTACATAAGGTATCACCAGAATAATATAGAAACATATAAAGACACAGAGCGTCACCAGCCATGAGACAACTGAGCATCGAACCCAGACAAGACATAATCACGGAACCTATAACCAAAACATCCTTATGGCCGGTGGCTATATCACTGGAGGGTGATATAGCCCAACCACCACCTATCCCTTCACGATGGTGCTTACCCTCTACTCTCTAGCCCCTCTACTCTCTCCCCCATCTCCCCCCCTCACCACGCCCTCACCCCTTCCTCCCTCCCCTCTCACATCTGTGTTTACACCCCACATTAGAATTAATAAGAAGAGGCGTTAATCCTGCCGTAAATCAGGCCGGGAAGCTGAGGGGAACAATAAGGGCTAATTATATACCAGGTGCCCCTTCCCCTCAGTCAAGCAGGGTAACCTAGCACTCTTGAAGGTGTTGTGGACGCTGGGGCACTGTTGTGGACGCTGGGGCACTGTTGTGGACGCTGGGGCACTGTTGTGGACGCTGGGGCACTGTTGTGGACGCTAGGGCACTGTTGTGGACGCTAGGGCACTGTTGTGGACGCTGTAGGCACTGTTGTGGACGCTGGGGCACTGTTGTGGACGCTGGGGCACTGTTGTGAACGCTGTAGGCACTGTTGTGAACGCTGTAGGCACTGTTGTGGACGCTGTAGGTACTGTTGTGGACGCTGGGGCACTGTTGTGGACGCTGGGGCACTGTTGTGGACGCTGTAGGCACTGTTGTGGACGCTGGGGCACTGTTGTGGACGCTGGGGCACTGTTGTGGACGCTGTAGGCACTGTTGTGGACGCTGTAGGCACTGTTGTGGACGCTGGGGCACTGTTGTGGACGCTGTAGGCACTGTTGTGGACGCTGGGGTACTGTTGTGGACGCTGTAGGTACTGTTGTGGACGCTGTAGGTACTGTTGTGGACGCTGGGGTACTGTTGTGGACGCTGGGGTACTGTTGTGGACGCTGTAGGTACTGTTGTGGACGCTGTAGGTACTGTTGTGGACGCTGTAGGTACTGTTGTGGACGCTGTAGGTACTGTTGTGGACGCTGTAGGTACTGTTGTGGACGCTGTAGGTACTGTTGTGGACGCTGTAGGCACTGTTGTGGACGCTATAGGCACTGTTGTGGACGCTGTAGGTACTGTTGTGGACGCTGTAGGTACTGTTGTGGACGCTGTAGGTACTGTTGTGGACGCTGTAGGTACTGTTGTGGACGCTGTAGGTACTGTTGTGGACGCTGTAGGTACTGTTGTGGACGCTGTAGGTACTGTTGTGGACGCTGTAGGTACTGTTGTGGACGCTGTAGGTACTGTTGTGGACGCTGTAGGTACTGTTGTGGACGCTGTAGGTACTGTTGTGGACGCTATAGGCACTGTTGTGGACGCTGTAGGTACTGTTGTGGACGCTGTAGGTACTGTTGTGGACGCTGTAGGTACTGTTGTGGACGCTGTAGGTACTGTTGTGGACGCTGTAGGTACTGTTGTGGACGCTGTAGGCACTGTTGTGGACGCTATAGGCACTGTTGTGGACGCTGTAGGTACTGTTGTGGACGCTGTAGGTACTGTTGTGGACGCTGTAGGCACTGTTGTGGACGCTAGGGTACTGTTGTGGACGCTGTAGGTACTGTTGTGGACGCTGTAGGTACTGTTGTGGACGCTGTAGGTACTGTTGTGGACGCTGTAGGTACTGTTGTGGACGCTGTAGGTACTGTTGTGGACGCTGTAGGTACTGTTGTGGACGCTGTAGGCACTGTTGTGGACGCTGGGGCACTGTTGTGGACGCTGTAGGTACTGTTGTGGACGCTGTAGGTACTGTTGTGGACGCTGTAGGTACTGTTGTGGACGCTGTAGGTACTGTTGTGGACGCTGTAGGTACTGTTGTGGACGCTGTAGGTACTGTTGTGGACGCTGTAGGTACTGTTGTGGACGCTGTAGGTACTGTTGTGGACGCTGTAGGTACTGTTGTGGACGCTGTAGGTACTGTTGTGGACGCTGTAGGTACTGTTGTGGACGCTGTAGGTACTGTTGTGGACGCTGTAGGTACTGTTGTGGACGCTGTAGGCACTGTTGTGGACGCTATAGGCACTGTTAGAATTAAATTTAATAATAGAAGAATGTGTTTAAACTTGCATATAACGACGCAGTACGCCAGGTTGGGTGAGTGCCCCTCAAGAGCTGCCAGTACTCACTATTCATGACCTGACTTGACCTGGAATTACCCGAGAGTGCCTCTAGAGTCCAGGCGAGGCTGCGGGAGGTGGTCCTGAGGTAATACGACTGTATATGTACCCTTCAGTGTCTTCGCAGAGCCTAGGGGACCTTCTTAAGTCTTACGGGCGGTCGCTAAGTCTTAGAAAGAGCTTTTGTCCCTGGTGCTAAGTCCTAACTAAGTCCTAATTAAGGCCAACTGGCACTATACATCGAACAACAGTGAATACAGCTGTATTTCTTGTATTCTTTGATACATACACAGTCCTCGCGGTTGAGTGGAGAGCGCTCGGGAGTTGTAGTAAGGGTCCGGGTTCGATTCCCGCCCGTGGCGGAAACAAATGGCCAGAGTTTCATTCACCTTGATGCCCCTGTTCACCTAGCAGTAAATAGGTACCTGGGAGTTAGACAGCTGCTACGGGCTGCTTCCTGTAGATGTGTGTGTGCGAGCGCTTGTGTTTGAGCTATAATAGATTAGATATAATAGAGGAAAAAATAGATTGGTTAGAAAGGCAGAGTCCAAGACCTAAAAGCTCGGTTTTGCAGACATAGTAATTAGACAGAAACTACCTGTGATGCTCAATGGTCGTAGACATCTGTTAGCGCCCTTCACCTCGACTCTTAACACTGAACTTACCTGTAAAAACAACAAATTGCAGTGTTAGTACAGGTGTATTAAAGAATAATAATAATAATAATAATAAAATTTGCTAGGATTATAAGGAGGACGCGAACTTTGCCACTCTACTACTAATAATTGGCTAGTACTCTACCACTAGTACTTGGTAGTACTAGTGGTACGTACGTACCACTAGTGTACGTAAGGTACGTACATACCACTAGTGTACGTAGGTACGTACATACCACTAGTGTACGTAGGTACGTACATACCACTAGTGTACGTAGGTACGTACATACCACTAGTGTACGTAGGTACGTACATACCACTAGTGTACGTAGGTACGTACATACCACTAGTGTACGTAGGTACGTACATACCACTAGTGTACGTAGGTACGTACATACCACTAGTGTACGTAGGTACGTACATACCACTAGTGTACGTAGGTACGTACATACCACTAGTGTACGTAGGTACGTACATACCACTAGTGTACGTAGGTACGTACGTACCACTAGTGTACGTAGGTACGTACATACCACTAGTGTACGTAGGTACGTACATACCACTAGTGTACGTAGGTACGTACGTACCACTAGTGTACGTAGGTACGTACATACCACTACGTACGTACGTAGTAGGTACGTACGTACCACTAGTGTACGTAGGTACGTACATACCACTAGTGTACGTAGGTACGTACATACCACTAGTGTACGTAGGTACGTACGTACCACTAGTGTACGTAGGTACGTACGTACCACTAGTGTACGTAGGTACGTACGTACCACTAGTGTACGTAGGTACGTACATACCACTAGTGTACGTAGGTACGTACATACCACTAGTGTACGTAGGTACGTACACTAGTACGCGACTGGCAAAGTCGCGTACTGGTAGAATGTCTACTGGTAGATTACGCGTCTACCTCATAGCTCTTGTACATTTTCTCATTAACATATATGACGATAATAATATTTCTGTGTGATAACTAATAATAACAGGGTCACATTACTAATAATAATATACCGATATTAATATTTAGTAAAGTAGACATGACACTGGTTCAGTATTCCAGGGCATAAAGGACATGTGTAATGACAGCTGTTTTCTCTTAATTTCAGGTTAGTAAGAATGATGTGTGCAGGTGATGTGGGGACAGGTGTCATCTCGCTTCTGGCGGTAACAGCCTAATGGATCAGGTATGGTACTGAAAGTATTGATCATCGTGCGTGTAGTAATAGACAGGTTGATTAAGTGGACTTTCAGTGGGATAAAGTGTACTAACTTTATAGACGAAAAATCAATGATACTTTTAATTGTTCAACTTATATAGAAGGATATATTGAGATGATTTCGGGGCTTAGTGTCCTCGCGGCCCGGTCCTCGACTAGGCCTCCTTTTTTTTGTTACACATCCCCCAGGAAGCAGCCCGTAGCAGCTGTCTAACTCTCTGGTACCTATTTACTGCTAGGTGAACAGTAAAAAAAAACATCAGGGTGAAATGAACCCTGCCCATTTGTTTCCGCCTCCACCCGGGAGCTAACCCGGAACCTTAGGATTACGAACCCCGAGTGCTGTCTACTCAACCGTCTGGCCCCTATATAAGGGTACATCAGATGTGTGAAAGTCAGTTATGTGCTCTCTGTGCCCACACATGTGTGGGGCACTGTGTCTCGAACACTCACAGGTGTGTGTTAGTTGTTGTTTTAGATCAGCTACTGGGAACAAGAAGTTCCAAGTAGCACGGGCTATGGCGAGCCCGTAAGTGGAGGCGGGGTGGTTGTTTATACTTAACTCTTATACAACACCTTATATAGGTAATATGAGAGATTATAGGTTGTGTTAGTGAACCCCCCCCCCCCGGCACGTGTTGACCCGCCCACGTGTTGACCCCCGCACGTGTTGACCCCCGCACGTGGTGACCCCCGCACGTGGTGACCCCCGCACGTGTTGACTCACTCGTGATTGACGTTGTCGATCGGGTTTTCTGCTGTTAAATTTACAGTTAAGTTTGGTTACTTTTAACCTAACCTAACCTAACTGGGTTGGTTAGATTAGCTTAAAGAAATTAAGCTAGTTAAGATAAGTTGCGCTAGGTTAAGTTAAATAGGTTAGGCTTGATTAGCTTATGTTAGTTTAAACAGGTTTAGGATACTTTAAAGGAATTCGACATGCTTAGGTTAGATTAGAGAGCAACTTACCTTGACTCAAGGTTGAACTCAAGTTACAAGAAACTCAAGAAATTCAAGAGCAACAAGTAAGTTGCTCAACTTACCTTGAGAGCAACTTGAGAGTAAATTACAAATACTAAACACCAACAGTCAGGAGACAGTTCATTCCCGCTAGGAGGGGGGGGGGGGAGAGGGAGGGGTTAGGAGGAGAGAATCCTAATAAACAATTAATAATTCTAACAATAACTGCTGGCATCTTAGAGGTTTATTAGCCCTGATGAACCCCAGGCTTGCTTTTCCTCCCCCAGACAATTTACGAGAGGCAAGATAAGAACTAAGTGGGAGCACAAAGGACGCTAACGACCCTACTAACCACCATCTCGTCAGCCATAACTGCAGCTCTAAGTTAACAAAGCACTGATCTCTTCCTTGTAATTTGTGCTTTACCCCAAAGTTATTGGAGCATGGGGAGGCTCCCTTTTAGACCAATTTACACACATGAACGTTGTTGGAGCATGTAACTGTACCACGTGGGGGGTTGTTTAGGGGGGGGGGAGAGAGAGAGAGGGTGAGAGAGTGAGAGAGTGTGTGAGAGTGAGAGTGAGAGAGGGTGAGAGAGAGTGAGAGAGGGTGAGAGAGAGTGAGTGTGTGTGTGAGAGTGAGAGTGTGTGAGAGTGAGAGTGTGTGAGAGAGAGAGGGTGAGAGAGTGAGAGAGTGTGTGAGTGTGTGAGAATGTGAGAGTGAGAGTGAGAGAGGGTGAGAGAGAGTGAGAGAGAGAGAGAGTGTGTGTGAGAGTGTGTGAGAGAGAGTGTGAGAGTGTGTGTAAGAGTCAGAGAGAGAGAGAGAGAGATAACGGGAAAGGGAGGAGAAAGCTCTATAGACCTATAATATACACCTGGAAGATACTGGAGGGCCAAGTACCAAATCTACACAGTAAAATAACAACGTACTGGAGTGAACGACATGGAAGAAAATGTAGAATAGAACCAATGAAGAGCAGAGGTGCCATAGGCACAATCAGAGAACACTGTATAAACATCAGAGGTCCACGGTTGTTCAACGTTCTCCCAGCAAGCATAAGAAATATTGCCGGAACAACCGTGGACATTTTCAAGAGGAAACTAGGGTTATTCCTCCAAGGAGTGCCGGACCAACCGGGCTGTGGTGGGTATGTGGGCCTGCGGGCCGCTCCAAGCAACAGCCTGGTGGACCAAACTCTCACAAGTCGAGCCTGGCCTCGGGCCGGGCTTGGGGAGTAGAAGAACTCCCAGAACCCCATCAACCAGGTATCAACCAGGTATCAACCAGACCTGTTAACAGAAGTTAGAAGCCACGTACATCTGTACCCACCTGTTAAATACTGAGATACAGACAGACACACACAGATAAACACAAAAGCTACCATACGTGTATGATACCAAAGTAACTCTACAGAAGACTGATCAACGCTAAGATGCTAACTAACAACATTCCCACACAAGGTGCTCACAGGAGCGTGCTCAGGTGGTCATACGGAACACGTTTGGCAGGCATTTTGACCCATCAACAACAGCCTTGTCAACTTTCCCTTGAATCATCAGTGACCAGGAAGGCGCCATTAATAGTCACTACACGTGGCTGTATGTGCTCCTTCTCGGTATATTAGAGTTTCTGGAGGGCGACACGGACTCTATAAAGGTTACCTTGAGGTGCTTCCGGGGCTTAGTGTCCCCGCGGCCCGGTCTTCGACCAGGCCTCCACCCCTAGGAAGCAGCCCGTGACAGCTGACTAACACCCAGGTACCTATTTTACTGCTAGGTAATAGCAGGGGGCATAGGATGAAAGAAACTCTGCACATAGTTTCTCGCCGGCGCCTGGGATCGAACCCAGGACCACAGGATCACAAGTCCAGCGTGCTGTCCGCTCGGCCGACCGACCGGCTCCCTACTTACTTACAAACTTTACATAACGTTTGGATTTAATTGTTGCATTCACGGAATGTGGTTTGAATTGTGAAGTTCAATTTCTTTATTATGCACCCCATACCCATGCCGTGGGCGGTGGTGTAAAGGATTACAGAGGCACATAATCGGTTCAGGAACTGAACCCATCTAGTTCGCTTACCTAAGCAAATAACAATCTTTTGACGCTAATTACAAAATTTTAGGTTTGTTTAGGTCAAGTTAGGTTTGTTGCTGAACAGGTTAATGGGATTACTTGCAATGTTTGTATTCTGCTGTACCGGGTAGTGAACCATACCTCTCCGCTCCTGCTGTACCGGGTAGTGAACCATACCTCTCCGCTCCTGCAGTACCGGGTAGTGAACCATACCTCTCCGCTCCTGCTGTGGCAGCCATTAGAATGCCAGTGGTTCCTCTCGCCAGATTTTAAGGCAATCCATCATCTGAGAGCGTCTTAATTGTCCAGTTGGGCCGGTACCCCTTACATCCTTGAGTGGTGGCCTGGCCCGTCCCATCGTGAGGGTACTGGTAGCACCGTGAGGGTACTGGTAGCACCATGAGGGTACTGGTAGCACTGTGAGGGGTACTGGTAGCACCATGAGGGTACTGGTAGTACTGTGAGGGTACTGGTAGTACTGTGAGGGTACTGGTAGCACCATGAGGGGTACTGGTAGTACTGTGAGGGGTACTGGTAGTACTGTGAGGGGTACTGGTAGCACCATGAGGGTACTGGTAGCACCATGAGGGTACTGGTAGCACCATGAGGGTACTGGTAGCACCATGAGGGTACTGGTAGCACCATGAGGGTACTGGTAGCACTGTGAGGGGTACTGGTAGCACCATGAGGGTACTGGTAGCACCATGAGGGTACTGGTAGCACTGTGAGGGGTACTGGTAGCACCATGAGGGTACTGGTAGTACTGTGAGGGTACTGGTAGTACTGTGAGGGTACTGGTAGTACTATGAGGGTACTGGTAGTACTGTGAGGGTACTGGTAGCACCATGAGGGGTACTGGTAGTACTGTGAGGGGTACTGGTAGTACTGTGAGGGGTGCTGGTAGCACCATGAGGGTACTGGTAGCACCATGAGGGTACTGGTAGCACCATGAGGGCACTGGTAGCACCATGAGGGTACTGGTAGCACCATGAGGGTACTGTTAGTACTGTGAGGGTACTGGTAGTACTGTGAGGGTACTGGGAGCACCATGAGGGTACTGGTAGTACTGTGAGGGGTACTGGTAGCACTGTGAGGGGTACTGGTAGCACCATGAGGGTACTGGTAACACCATGAGGGTACTGGTAGCACTGTGAGGGTACTGGTAGCACTGTGAGGGGTACTGGTAGCACCATGAGGGTACTGGTAGCACCATGAGGGTACTGGTAGCACCATGAGGGTACTGGTAGCACTGTGAGGGGTACTGGTAGCACCATGAGGGTACTGGTAGCACCATGAGGGTACTGGTAGCACTGTGAGGGGTATTAGTAGCACCATGAGGGTACTGGTAGTACTGTGAGGGTACTGGTAGTACTGTGAGGGGTACTGGTAGCACCATGAGGGTACTGGTAGCACTGTGAGGGGTACTGGTAGCACCATGAGGGTACTGGTAGCACCATGAGGGTACTGGTAGCACCATGAGGGTACTGGTAGCACCATGAGGGTACTGGTAGCACCATGAGGGTACTGGTAGTACTGTGAGGGTACTGGTAGTACTGTGAGGGGTACTGGTAGCACCATGAGGGTACTGGTAGCACCGTGAGGGGTACTGGTAGCACCATGAGGGTACTGGTAGCACCATGAGGGTACTGGTAGCACCATGAGGGTACTGGTAGCACCATGAGGGTACTGGTAGCACTGTGAGGGGTACTGGTAGCACCATGAGGGTACTGGTAGCACCATGAGGGTACTGGTAGCACCATGAGGGTACTGGTAGCACCATGAGGGTACTGGTAGCACCATGAGGGTACTGGTAGCACCATGAGGGTACTGGTAGCACCATGAGGGTACTGGTAGTACCATGAGGGTACTGGTAGCACCATGAGGGTACTGGTAGCACCATGAGGGTACTGGTAGCACCATGAGGGTACTGGTAGCACCATGAGGGTACTGGTATCACCATGAGGGTACTGGTAGCACCATGAGGGGTACTGGTAGCACCATGAGGGTACTGGTAGCACCATGAGGGTACTGGTAGCACCATGAGGGTACTGGTAGTACCATGAGGGTACTGGTAGCACCATGAGGGTACTGGTAGCACCATGAGGGGTACTGGTAGCACCATGATAGTACTGGTAGCACCGTGAGGGTACTGGTAGCACCGTGAGGGGTACTGGTAGCACCATGAGGGGCACTGGTAGCACCGTGAGGGTACTGGTAGCACCGTGAGGGTACTGGTAGCACCATGAGGGGCACTGGTAGCACCGTGAGGGTACTGGTAGCAGGTCTTCCCGGGTACCAGATACCAACGTCCCAAGTATGGACATACAGCCACTCATCAGCTGTCGACCGTCGAACTGCAGAAAGTAGCTTCTGTTATTTTGTTATCGTTTGTTATCATATTTGGTGGAAGTTTTCGCTGGTTGGGTTGTTAATGGCGTTGTTTAGCATTGTTTAGCGGTTAAGTGCTTGTTTACCTCTCTGTGGAACCACTGGTTACCGGGGATTGATGTGATGTTTACTCTCCTTGTTGTCTGATGACACACGCACGAGCACACACACACACACACACACACACACACACACACACACACACACACACACACACACACACACACACACACACACACACACACACACACACACACATTACCTCTCTCTCTCTCTCTCTCTCTCTCTCTCTCTCTCTCTCTCTCTCTCTCTCTCTCTCTCTCTCTCTCTCTCTCTCTCTCTCTCTCTCTGACCTGACCAAACCCTACCCTCACACCGCTAAAACCTGGTGTAGTGTGGCCCTTATGCCAGGAGTGGAGAGGGTCCATAATACCGTGCCAGGCAGCCTTCACATACGCAACTAGACAGGATCTTGAAACTGGACTTACTTACTCTCAAGCTCCTGTTTACATTGACTTCTTTGTGTATTCCTGTGCATGGTTGGCTTCATGTGGTGGAGGAGTTTGACGCTCATGGTGCAATTTGGCTTCACCTTTCTCTTGCGGTGACTGGAGTAGTAAGTGGTAGTTAAGACGCTTGTCTTAGCTACATAATGAGATGTGGAGAGGTTGTGTTGTATGTAAAGTGTGTGTGGTGGTGGTGGTGGTGGTTGTGGTACTGGTGGTGGTGGGGGGGTTGTGGTACTGGAGGGGGGGTGATAGTGGTAGTGGTAGGAGCAGTTATACCGGTGATAAGTGTAGTCATTATCTGCAGTGAACGACCATAGCTTCTTGTGATTGGTTGATGGCTGGCAGTATTTAAGTGCCAGTGTCTCTTGTTTGTGATTGGTTATGTAGTCCCCCTGTAACATATTCTCTAGCAACCTTACACATGGAATGCGGAAGCTGTGTGTATGTGTGTGTATTCACCTAGTTGAATTCACCTAGTTGTGTTTGTGGGGGTTGAGCTCTGCTCTTTCGGCCCGTCTCTCAACTGTCAATCAACTGTTTACTAACTACGTGTGTGTGTGTGTGTGTGTGTGTGTGTGTGTGTGTGTGTGTGTGTGTGTGTGTGTGTGTGTGTGTGTGTGTGTGTGTGTGTGTGTGTGTACTCCCAAGGAATATTTTCATTTCTAATAACCAACTCAGTACTTGTTCCCATTCCCTTGATCTAGCCAGCTGTGATGGCTGGCCAGGTGAGCCACACATCTCACACTCTCACTTGTCATACAAAACTGGTTAGCTGACAACGCTTTGTAATATTGGTGGTGGCGGAAAGTGTTTAATAAATCATAGCTCAAAAGATGACACGTTAATTTTTAATGAACAGCAGCATGTTAAAAAATGATGAATACGTCTTTGGGGTCGGCCGCTGGATGGAATGAATATCCTGAGGCCGGGTAGATTGACACCTTGAAGAGATAGGTGTAATCGAGACCAACTTGTCCGTATCTGTGCAGGAATGTTGGCATCGTAACGTCAGATTCATCTAACAGATCTGCAGCCTCAACTCAAACTCTTTAACTGATCATTCATCTTTTAAAAAGACTTTTGTTCAACCTGTTGAACTACAATTAGCAGTTTTAAGTAGTCCTCTCTCTGTCTCTGTGTCTCTCTCTGTCTCTCTCTCTCTCTCTCTCTCTCTCTCTCTCTCTCTCTCTCTCTCTCTCTCTCTCTCTCTCTGTCTCTCTGTCTCTCTCTCTCTCTCTCTCTCTCTCTCTCTCTCTCTCTCTCTCTCTCTCTCTCTCTCTCTCTCTCTCTCTCTCTCTCTCTGTCTCTCTGTCTCTCTCTCTCTCTCTCTCTCTCTCTCTCTCTCTCTCTCTCTCTCTCTCTCTCTCTCTCTCTCTCTCTCTCTCTCTCTCTCTCTCTCTCTCTCTCTCTCTGGACATGATTTATTACCTGCTGCTTCAGTACGGGGGGACATTTTTCAATTACCTGGGTGTAGAGCTTCCACCTGGGCAGTCATAATGACAGTGCCCCGGGCAGGAAATTGGACGTCTACCAGGACACAAATCATCATGCGATTTGATGGTGCCTCGGGTCCTATGGGTGGAGAGAGTCAGAGACACAGGGGAAGACACAGGGGGAAGACACAGGGGGAGACACAGGTGGATACACAGGGGGAGATACAGGGGGAAGACACAGGAAGGAGACACAGGTGAAGACACAGGGGGAAGACACAGGAGGAGACACAGGAGGAGACACAGGTGAAGACACAGGGGGAAGACGCAGGAGGAGACACAGGTGAAGACACAGGAGGAGACACAGGAGGAGACACAGGGAGGAGACACAGGAGGAGACACAGGAGGAGACACAGGGAGGAGACACAGGTGGAGACACAGGGGAAGACACAGGTGGAGACACAGGGAGGAGACACAGGGACAATTAAGAGATCGAGATGATAATTTTAAGTAAGAAATAGTTGAGATTAAACACGACCAACAGACAAGAGATCTCTCATCCCCCAGCAACCAGCAACAGACGAAGCCGCCTGAATCAATTTCTGATGTTCTTGCCCTGCCTCGCGAGCCTGGAAGCTCATCACGTACGGACCTGACCTCAATCCCCCACACCCGCCTTCCAAGACATCAACGAAAAAATTCCCTCCAACTGTAACTTTTCTCTGATCTTCCGTCTCTACTCTCCATAATTCCTCTGAATTTTTGGTCAATTCTGCAAGCACTCTGCAAACAAAATTGGATTTGCGATCTTTTTAATTTAAATGTTAAAGATTAGAAGGAGATTCTAAGTTGAGTTTAAGATTTGTTAGTCTCGCACTCTGACATTACTAGGTTGGTTAGAGTTATTGACATTTGTATAGTGTTTAGGATTTCCTGGGGGTGGAGGCCTGGTCGAGGACCGGGCCGCGGGGACACTAAAGCCCCGAAATCATCTCAAGATAACCTCAAGATAACCACTTGCTGATCGCTCGTACATGGTATTAATACATATTTCTGACTCGTATGTGATTCCAGCTTTCACCTGTGTCCTTTTGACCTATTTTCTCTCTCACTTTAAACACGCTGTCCTTGTCCACCTTCTCTATTTTCCTCAGTATCTTGTATGTAGTGATCATATTACATTTTCTCGTTCTCTACTTCATGCGAGAAACACTACATTAATTAAAAACACAGGCAGTCAACAGTCACATTATTCACAGACATTAGGGTATAAGAAGGGAGAACTTGTTATACAGTGAACAAGTACCACAGTATAGCAACTATTAGCTTATTCACTCACCCGAGGCTTTACTCACTCACCCGAGGCATTATTTACTCACCCGAGGCATTATTCACTCACCCGAGGCATTATTCACTCACCCGAGGCATTATTCACTCACCCGAGGCATTATTCACTCACCCGAGGCATTATTCACTCACCTGTCATTATATTCAGGTAATCGAATTCTCATTCATAGCACTGACAGTACATTTATTCTTTCCATAAATCAGATGACATGGTGATATCTGTCTCTCTCTCTCTCTCTCTCTCTCTCTCTCTCTCTCTCTCTCTCTCTCTCTCTCTCTCTCTCTCTCTCTCTCTCTCTCTCTCTCTCTCTCTCTCTTACACACACACACACACACACACACACACACACACACACACACACACACACACACACACACACACATACACACACACACACATACACACACACACACACACACACACACACACACACACACACACACACACACACACACACACACACACACACACACACACACACCACGCATTAATCTGGGGGGCTGGCTGACCGGAGAGGACATGCCTTGCGCCTGAGTGCACACGCAGCATTATGCATGAAATGTTCATTGTGTAGAGGGAGAGTGCAAGCTGTAAAGGTTATAAGAACTCCTTACCCACAAATGTAATGAAATTTATAGGAGGGAAATGTCTGCTATTGTGGCTGCGAGTTATGTAGGCTTAGGTGCGTGCGTGCGTGCGTGCGTGTATTGACCTGGTTCACCTAGTTGTGCTGGCGGGGGTTGAGCTCTGGCTCTTTGGTTCCGCCTCTCAACTGTCAATCAATCAACTGTATCTAACTACTAACTATTTTCACACACACCCGTTCTCACACTTGCTTACAGTCAATATTGGCTTATTTAATAAGTGCATATGTGACATACTAATTGATTGTGAGTATTTTAGTTTACCTTGAAAAGCTTCATAGAAAACACCGACCTCACCTAACCTTCTTAGTATGTTAAGATAAGCATCTTATTGCTCCCTAATTACAATTATTACTTAACCTATACCATTCAACCTCCCAGGAACCTATTTACTGCTAGGTAACAGAGGCATCAGGGTGAAAGACACTGCCCATCTGTTTCCGCCGGCGCCGGGAATCGAACCCCCAAACCACAGGATTACGTATCCAGCGTGTTGTCCACTCAGCCATCTTGCACCTGTTGCATGGCACTCAACATTGCCTTACAGAAGTGCCTCACTCGATTGATGAAGATTAAGCCACCCAAGAGGTGGCACGGGCATGAATAGCCCGTAACCCCTGCTGCCTCACTCGCCCTACGGGGTATTTATACACTATAAATTTACGAATTGCCTTGCGCAGGTGATTATTAAATGGCCAATTGTGCCTGTTAGGCACTTGTAAATCTGCGAGAGGGCCTTTTTCACCTGGTTGTAAATTAGGGAATTGCCGTGGCGGGAGTTTAAGTGCTTGGGGGGCGAGGGTAAATCTGGAGTGTGTCCCTGGTGAGTGTGAGTGTGAGTGTATTTAGCCTGGCAAATGTTGGCCATTATATGCAGGCTACAGCTAGACGAACTACCTTGTTTCCAGGTCAGGTATTTGGTCCAGGTATTCTGCCTGGAACGTGTTTAATGTTCAGGTTGTTGATGTGGAGACTTGGGGGGGGGGGGGGGGAGGGGTGAGGGAGATGGGGGGAAGGGGGGGTGAGGGAGGGGGTGGGGGTGAGGGAGGGGTGGGGGGGTGTGAGGGAGGGGGAGGGAGGGTGGTGAGGAAGCCCGTAGGAGTAGATAGATAACCCGAGCAACCCGATAGATATTACCTCTTCATCACAATCGACTTGAGAATGGTCCAGGACAGACCGAAACGTCGTCGTCCCTTCAACTTCTAGTGTGTGGTCTGGTCAAAATACTTCAGCCACGTTATTGTGACTCATCGCCTGCATAACCCGAGCTGTCTAACTCGCAGGTACATATTTACTGCTAGGTGATCAGAGACATCAGGTGAAAGGAAAAGTTGCCAAAATGCTTCCGCCCTGCTACGGGGATCAAACCAGCGATCCTCTCTCTGAGCAAAGGCTAAAATTAAGGATGCATGGGAGTGAGTAACCCCTAGGGCGAGTTAGCTGCCAGAGTGCAAGACAATAGCTGCATTTTGTTTAATATAATTTTGTGAAAATTGGTTTGTTATCGTGGGAGGGTAGTTAGGCAATTATACTGTCATTCACCACTTCCAAAAAATAATCCTGCGATCTTGATATAATTTTCTGGAGATGTGAGCAGGAGGCAAGGAGGAGGAGTAAGGAGGGAGTATACTACAGTAAAGAGAGAGTATATTAGAGTAAGGAGAGACTATACTAGAGTAAGGAGAGACTATACTAGAGTAAGGAGAGACTATACTAGAGTAAGGAGAGACTGTAGTAGAGTAAGAGAGACTATACTAGAGTAAGGACAGACTATACTAGAGTAAGGACAGACTATACTAGAGTAAGGAGGGAGTATACTACAGTAAAGAGAGACTATACTAGAGTAAGGAGAGACTATACTAGAGTAAGGAGAGACTGTACTAGAGTAAGAGAGACTATACTAGAGTAAGGACAGACTATACTAGAGTAAGGACAGACTATACTAGAGTAAGGAGGGAGTATACTACAGTAAAGAGAGAGTATATTAGAGTAAGGAGAGACTATACTAGAGTAAGGAGAGACTATACTAGAGTAAGGAGAGACTGTACTAGAGTAAGAGAGACTATACTAGAGTAAGGACAGACTATACTAGAGTAAGGACAGACTATACTAGTGTAAGGAGGGAGTATACTAGAGTAAAGAGAGAGTATACTAGAGTAAGAAAGTAGTTTACAAAAGTCGTTAGGTCTCCTGACATCATTATTCCCAGATCCTTTACATGTTGACCTATTATGTGCAGCAGTGATTGTGCTCTGTACCTTGTGTGTGGTTTAAGCTCTCCCTTCTGCTCCATACCTGAGTACCTGGAATTTATCGCTATAAAACATCATGTTATTTCCTGCAGACCAATTGAAAACTTTATTAATATCAGTTTGTAGTTTTTCACTGTCTTCTACACAAGTAATTTTCATGTTTGATTTTTGTGTCATCTGCGAAAGATGACACGAAGCTGTGACATATATTTTTGTCTCTGATATGAAAATAAGTAATGCAATAGTGCAAGGACTATGCCCTGAGGTACAGACTGTGTTTGGACTCGATTTTATTTCATTGACTTATTTTTTGCGTTCTGTTGAACAGAAAATTTATATCCACCGCCCTACTTTACCTGTTGTTATTGCTAGTAACTCAGGAGTCATATTTATCAAATGCCTTTACAAAGTCCGTGTGTACCACGTCTGTATTCTGCTTTACTAATACTGCCTGAGTGATTCTGTCGTAGTGGTCAAGTAGCTGTGAGAGGCATGATCTTCCTGCTATAAATCCCTATTGGCCTGGGTTGTGGAGGTCAATCGTCTCTATGAAACTGAAGATCTGTCTCCTGATTACTCTATAAAAATGTTTGTATTATGTGTGACGTAAGTGTGACTGGTCTATAATTCTTAGTCAATGCTTTGCTCCCTCCCTTGTGTAGAGGGGCTATGTCTGGTGAGACGTTAAGAGCTTCTGGTGTCTCCCCAGTGTCCAAGCTCTTCCTCCACACTATACTGAGTGCTTGTTCTACTGGCACATCGCATTTGTGATCTGTAGTCACAGATAGATAAGTACTGTTAGGTAAGTGCCACCTCCATCACCACCACCACCAACAACAACGCTACCTCCAACACCACAACCACCACCACCACCACCACCACCACCACCACCACCACCACTACCATCACCACCACTACCATCACCACCACCACCACCACTACCATCACCACCACCACCACCAACAACACTACCACCAACACCACAACCACCACCACCACCACCACCACCACTACCATCACCACCACCACCACCAACAACACTACCACCACCACCACCACCACCACTACCACTACCATCACCACCACCACCACCAACAACACTACCACCACCACCAACACCACCACCACCACCACCACCACCACTACCACCACCACCACCACCACCACCACCTCTTCTATAGAGCCACAAAGTTGACATTAACAATTAGCTGAAAGCATGGGGGCACAAAATCGCCTCACATATGGCAGTAAGGAAGACACTTGGAGAATATATTTGTTACAGGTGTTAGCGCTGAAGCGTGAGGTCCGGGGCAGCTGCTCCAGCTCTCATACCCAAGTGTTAATTGAGTACCAACAATGGTACCAACTATAGAGGTGTGAAGAGTGCCCTCTTGCTTGCTGCAATGGTCACACTTAAGACGCCACGCGCATATATTGTGCCTCACACAGGTGTATTCTTGCTGCTATGTCGCTAGGGTCTGGAGGTGCCCTTAATAACTCTACAAAAGATAATATTCCTTAATAACCCTCCAGAGGTTGATAGGCCTTAATAACCCTCCAGAGGTTGGTAGGCCTTAATAACCCTCCAGAGGTTGATAGGCCTTAATAACCCTCCAGAGGTTGATAGGCCTTAATAACCCTCCAGAGGTTGATAGGCCTTAATAACCCTCCAGAGGTTGATAGGCCTTAATAACCCTCCAGAGGTTGATAGGCCTTAATAACCCTCCTGAGGTTGATAGGCCTTAATAACCCTCCTGAGGTTGATAGGCCTTAATAACCCTCCTGAGGTTGATAGGCCTTTATAACCCTCCTGAGGTTGATAGGCCTATATAACCCTCCAGAGGTTGATAAGCCTAAATAACCCTCCAGAGATTGATAGGCCCTTAAGAGTCCCCAATACTCCCTCCTCTTCCTTGCTCCAAATTCTACATTGCTTTTTACCTCCTTAAAGTACACCCATTTTCTTTTGCATTTCCATTCCTTCCTATCGTTTTGGAGTCCCCCCCAGGTGATGTAGGGAGGGGTGTGTGGGGGGGTAAGTTACCTTAGTGGTGCCGCAGGAAAGGCTAGAAGTCTCAGTTGGGTACCAGTTAGATGCTATCTTACTATGAGCGCCCATGGTATGGTTGGTAGCACAATGGTCTGGTAAACTCGAGGCCCGGGTTCGTATCTCCGATGAGCCAAGTGAATGGCACTAAACTCAGACACTGTTAGGGGTCAGTGATCGTAGTCTACGATACCGGATACCGTTTGATTACAGACTTAACATCAGACTCGTACTGGGAGCGTATTGGGAGCGTATTGGGAGCGTACTGGGAGCGTACTGGGAGCGTACTGGGAGCGTACTGGGACCGTACTGGGAGCGTATTGGGACCGTACTGGGACCGTACTGGGAGCGTACTGGGACCGTACTGGGACGGTACTGGGATGGTACTGGGACCGTACTGGGACCGTACTGGGATCGTACTGGGGGATCAAAGCGATGCCAAGCAGCTTCGTGGCGTCATGTGCACCTCTGCCACCTACCAGGTTCTGGACTTCTCTAACAAAAAACTCTATAACTTGAACAAATACCCAAGGGCCGTGATGAGGATTCGAACCTACGTCCGAGAGGATCCCAGACGCTGCCTTAATCGACTGTGTCATATATGTGTCGATTAAGGCGACTGATATACGGCACATTTGATGCATCACGCTATTGTGGTTTCTGAGTGTGACTCTCTAACTTGATCTATCGAAGTCTGACAGAAAGAATTATAAACCAAAAAATTTAATCTGTAAGTAGCGGCCATGTTGAGTACCGGCACGGCGTCCTCTTGATATCTTGAGGTTATCTTGAGATGATTTCAGGGCTTTTTAGTGTCCCCGCGGCCCGGTCCTCGACCAGGCCTCCACCCCCAGGAAGCAGCCCGCGACAGCTGACTAACACCCAGGTACCTATTTTACTGCTAGGTAACAGGGGCATAGGGTGAAAGAAACTCTGCCCATTGTTTCTCACCGGCGCCTGGGATCGAACCCAGGACCACAGGATCACAAGTACAGCGTGCTGTCCGCTCGGCCGACCGGCCGTCCTCTAGTCCACCATCTCCCGTTTTTCACGTACTCGACCAATCCATTCAAAATGTGACGTATTTGTTCGAATTAAAGCACCGTGATAATGACGTTTTCTGTGCATCGGCTTCGATGGGTTAGGTGGGTTGCTGGGGTTCGTTCCCCATAATAGTTGCATCTAAACTAACCTGATCTGTGATCCTCTGATATGATCAAACATTTTCTAGATTTTGTCGAGCCTAACTGCTAGTATTTCCCTTCGGAATCTGTAAGCGGCTATTGACTACGCTGCTGCGTGGAAGTAATTGTAACGACGATCTCTGATTGGTCAGTATACTTCCCTGTCACCTGACATAATTGGCTGTTCATAAATAACTGGCATACGTCGTCCACGAATGACAGAGACGGAACCGCTCCGTCCCGAAGGCTTGGGCCAGTACTTAAGAATTCCTCCTTTTTTTAATGGGTCGTTAATTTTGCTAATTAGGCAATTGAGAAGAACTCGGAGCAACAAGTTCTTTTGAGGCTGAAAATTCCCGGGATGAGTCGACGGTCGTCTCGGAAGATGCAGTTGGAAAGTTTGGCAAGAAAAGTTCAGTTGACATTTGATGCAACGAGGGGCGCGTAGCTACGATGTCTTGGCCATCATGCTCCTTGATTGACCTCTTAAGTTACGCCTAAGTCTGTGGTGTGATACTTTACGCCGGCGAGAAACAATGGGCAGAGTTTCTTTCACCCTATGCCCCCTGTTACCTACGAGTAAAATAGGTACCTGGGAGTTAGTCAACTGTCACGGGCTGCTTCCTGGGGGTGGAGGCCTGGTCGAGGACCGGACCGCGGGGACACTAAAAAGCCCCAAAATCATCTCAAGGTAACCTCAGATAACCCGGCAGCTACTGTACCAACTTCCCCTTCATAGCTCTTGTGATGTGGTAGTCCAGCGTTCACACAGGTTCTCCTGGTGCCAAGCAACCAGACTATTGGTGTTAGTATCCTCGTAAGGCTGACACTCTGATTTAATCTGATATATAATTGAATTTATCTTGAATTTTTTGCCGTTTCAAACTTCAGCAAGTGAGACATGAGAGTGAAAATGAGGGAGACCAATGAGGGACCTCATTTTCAAGGGCTTCTACCCTGAGGAGGAAGGTAAGGAGGAATTAAAATTTATAAATTCCTCCTAACCTCAAGGTAAGGAGGAATTTATGAGAGAACTCTTTTACGATCCAAAAATAACATTCAAAATCCCTTAAGGTTGTCTCAATTGTCCAGAAAGTTTCGTTAAGATGTGCTCATAAAGATCTTGTTGTGTTGATTTAAGGGCGACGTTATAAAGATCTTCCTAACATTTATATTCCTGAAATATCAGTTTCCACAGTCACCAGGACCCCCCAGGCCACCATGTGCCTTTGTTTACAAACATCAGCTGGGTGTCGCGCGTGCGCGGGAAAACACTTGTAGTTCAACGGACTTTTCACACGGATCCGGCTCCTTTGGATTTGATGACGGATTTATTAATTAATGTGTTTTATCTTTGACCACACACGTCTAGCTGGGTGTTATCTGTCTAGCTGACTGTGTGTTTGTCTGTGTCTGTCGTCAAGGCTTATAGCATTTATCCTCTCTCTCTCTCTCTCTCTCTCTCTCTCTCTCTCTCTCTCTCTCTCTCTCTCTCTCTCTCTCTCTCTCTCTCTCTCTCTCTCTCCCCCTCCCCCTCCCCCTCCCTCCCTACCCAACCCAACCAGTCTTATATCACCTGGTTCACCTCTTCACCCTTCCCTACCTGACTCATCTACCTACACGACTATAGTGACTATACTTATCCACCCCATCAACACTTAATACAGGAGGCTTATATTAGCCTTTGCAATTTGAATCAATTCAAGTGGTTGGGGTGTTTTACTAGTCTCTCCACTCTATTGAGAATGATATTTAATGGTCACGACTTGGCTGCTCACTTGTATATCGTTACATGTGAAGACAGACAGTGGAGCGCCATTTTGCATGCACCGCGTTTGAATAATTCAGCATTGCATTGCTGTTTGATTTGCATTATAGAATTAGCAGATTTGTAATAAATATTGATTTGTATTAATTAGAAGATAAGAATAGTGTAGTGGACATTCAGTATTTTTGTGGGATTTTGTTTATGTGTCGTGTTGTGTATTGGGTTGTATTTGGTGGCTGCTTGTTTAAGCTACTCTCTTGTTCAGCACCGGGGGAACAACACACTAACTGCCATGAGTTTATACAGTAATGACTTAACGACCTGGGTGTGGCGGGCCTCAGAGACATAACAAGCAAGGAGAGGACAGCTGAGGAGTCCACGAGGGGCCTCTACAGTGCCAGAGGTCTCTGGCACTGTATAAACGACCCGTTGTTACCCCTGAGATGACTGTATTAAGAGAGTAAGGTGGTGCCACTGGTGCGATACACGCTGCAGTGCCGTGTGTATATGTATAGAATGTATTGTGAAGTCAATACCTAGTCGCAACACTCTGGTATCTGCTTAACTTAACTGCTTAAGAAACGCCCAACTTAGACGAGGCTTGCATCACAAATTACCTTTGCTGTTTAAACAAGGAATATTTTTACGTATATACTTTTTATCGGATTGGATTTTTTTCTTTTAAACGTTTTTCGGTAATTTTTTTTTATGTGGACAGTGACGTAATACATACAGTTCAATTCAGTTATAATGATATAACTGAGGTAATGATATAGTGTAAATTAAAGTTTGCTTTACTGCCCAAGCGTTTGGGTCTACCCTGACCTCACGTTCCAACATGAAACTTTAGGGAAATGGGTGTGTCATAGGTCGGTCGGGGTCGGCCCAAGTGCCACACTTTAAGAAATATCGGCATTTATATCGACCCCTCCCCCCTGCGATTTTCATGAAGTATGAAATCGAAAATACCCCCTTTCTCTTCCCTCCCCCTTCCTCTACCCTACAACCCTCCCCCCTCATCTTTCTACACTCTCCTACCCCCCCACCTTCCCTCCTCTCCCCCCCCCCCCTCCGCCCCCCTCCGTACATTCCTCGGCATAACTTGGCTCACCAGAACAAGGGTGTGCAGGTGAGCCATGATGTATGAAGCTGGTTCGTATCCCCGACGCCTCTGAGAATTACAATTGTTGTATATTTTCCAAACTAATTTAGTTTTATTTTATTTATTTACAAGCGGTGGTACAGGATAACTGAGGGTGGTACAGGATAACTGAGGGTGGTACAGGATAACTGAGGGTGGTACAGGATAACTGACGGTGGTACAGGATAACTGACGGTGGTACAGGATAACTGAGGGTGGTACAGGATAACTGAGGGTGGTACAGGATAACTGAGGGTGGTACAGGATAACTGAGGGTGGTACAGGATAACTGAGGGTGGTACAGGATAACTGAGGGTGGTACAGGATAACTGACGGTGGTACAGGATAACTGACGGTGGTACAGGATAACTGACGGTGGTACAGGATAACTGAGGGTGGTACAGGATAACTGAGGGTGGTACAGGATAACTGAGGGTGGTACAGGATAACTGACGGTGGTACGGTCATTATTGTCCTCGTACGAGCTTACGTTCCTAAATTGTAGTTAAATTACCAAAACACTGAAATATTTTAAATTCGGACGATCCGAAAAGATATAAAAGTTTATAGTACCTGAATGTGACTTAATATAATAATAATAATAATAATAATAATAATAATATGATAGGAAGGCGAACCTCTTAAGAATAATATATTATCATCTTGTCCTTCAAAAGTACAGGAATAGTATTAGTTGTATGTTTGTTTAGTTTTGTTAACTGTATATTTTTAGGGGAGTGCGCCTTAGTACCTGTGCAAGCAGCGAGGTGCGTGCAATTGCGTGTATGAGGATGTGTGCTGCGTGTGTGCGTGTGTGTGTGTGTGTTTGCATGTTCTTGAATATTCATGGGGCGAGGTGAGGCTGGTTGTCTGCTGGTGGAGTTAGGGAGGAGATGAGTGTGTGAATGATCACACGGGGTGTTTTAATGGTGAGTAGTGTGTAGTGTGTGTGTTCCTTCCTCTCTGTCTCTGTCTCTCTCTGTCTCTCTCTCTCTCTCTCTCTCTCTCTCTCTCTCTCTCTCTCTCTCTCTCTCTCTCTCTCTCTCTCTCTCTCTCTCTCTCTCTCTCTCTCTCTCTCTCGTCTCTGTCTTTCTCTCTCTCGTCTCTGTCTTTCTCTCTGTATGTGTGTTCTCTCTCTTTGTCTTGGAGATGTGTGTCGCTGGTGGCCAGGGCTTGGAGAGGTAACCACCAGCGGTAAAGGAGCCCTCCACCAGAGGAAGGCGGGCTCCATCACCCCCACACCCACATATACTCGACGTTGTGTTGTCATGGACACACACATATATGCCTGTTACAGCCAAAGTATGACAGACATATTATATGTCAAGACAAATAATTGTTTTGAATTGTGATTATCAGAAGGTTGTACAAGTCTTACCAATCCCAGGATCGGCCGGAGGTTCACAGGGTTCCCTGTGGCACAGTGTTAATTAATTACAGGAAAATGCATGTTTAAGAAACCGGCACTTTAGAGAATTCCGTTTATCCCCTTAATTATTAGTTTTCCGATATCCATTTGCCGTTTTCTTGATATCTGGCAGTTTACCCCTAGAGATGTAACATAGCTAAATGCAGATAACCCGTTATTTTGCTGTTGTTATAGAAGAAGTAACAACTCACAACGGTTTTGTTCAGTGATTGTGAAAGCAGTATATAAATCCGTGTGTTCTGGATCATTCTGGTCAGGGGTCAGGACAGTATTAAGTGCAGTAATTATCAAATTAGTCGCTTTAATGAGGAGTGGTGGCAGCGTTAATATCATTTAAGATGTATATAATTATCTTTTGTGATAACGTGAGCGACAGTTCTGGCACTCTCAATTATCACTCCTGTGGAGTGATAATCGTCAGGCTGCGAGCAGCCGCGTCTAACAGCCTGGTTGATCAGTTCAGCAACCAGGAGGCCTGGTCGACGACCGGGCCGCGGGGACACTAAGCCCCGGAAGCACCTCAAGGTGACCTCAAGGTAAGGTAACAGTGTACACCCTGTATACTGTATAGGGGTGTGCAGTGGTATTAAGGGTAGTTATAAACGGGTCAAGATAAGTAGGTAGTGATCATGTCTCCCCTTACTCGTAAAACGGGTCAAGATAAGCGTGAGAAAGCTAGCCGCTACACCCACAATTACAGGTCTGCACTCCCTCAGACCCGCAACGTTTAGGTCTCTGAGGTCTGATGTATGTTAGCCTAAACATTGCATTTGTCTGGGTTTAGGTCTAAGTTACAGCCACCCTTCAGACAGTCTGAAGCGTGTGTAATTATTCCATGAAATTTCCCACTGTACTCTTGCATGTGTGTGTTTGTTGAAGCCAAACTGTGTTTGTTGAAGCCAAACTGTGTTTGTTGAAGCCAAACTGTGTTTGTTGAAGCCAAACTGTGTTTGTTGAAGCCAAACTGTGTTTGTTGAAGCCAAACTGTGTTTGTTGAAGCCCAACTGTGTTTGTTTCCATGCACATACATTACATAGGCCTCCTCTATAGCTTTACCTGTGTGTATGACAGCACGCTATACATTACTATCTTGAGGTTATCTTGAGATGATTTCGGGGCTTTTAATGTCCCCGCGGCCCGGTCCTCGACCAGGCCTCCGCCCCCAGGAAGCAACCCGTGACAACTGACTAACACCCAGGTACCTATTTTTCTGCTAGGTAACGGGGGCATAGGGTGAAAGAAACTCTGCCCATTGTTTCTCGCCGGCGCCCGGGATCGAACCCGAGACCACAGGATCACAAGTACAGTGTGCTGTCTGCTCGGCCGAGCGGCTCTACTAGGTAACAAATTACACGTGGGTTGTTTCAAGCGTAGGTTAGACATATGAATGGGTTTGGGTGGACATGTATACGAGCTGCCTGCCAATAGGCCTTCTGTAATTTACTTAAGTCTTATGTTCTTTTAAGTTACAATGATACTTTCTGGCTCCTTCGCCTCCTCCTTCCTTTATTCTTATTTCTTTCTTGGTTCTTCCCCTTCGTTCTCCCGACCTCCCTAACTCAGACTCCCGGATGTGAATATTTTTAGAAGTTCGTGAACTGACCTCAACATGCAAGTGATTTTTTTGTGTGTTCCTGTCTCTCTTAAGATGTTAGTAACACGCTCTGCCTTCTCTCCCCTTGTTCTCTTCTACCTGGACCCTCCTTCCTTGGTCTCTGGACCCTCCTCCCTCTGGTCTCTGGACCCTCCTCCCTCTGGTCTCTTGACCCTCCTCCCTCTGGTCTCTGGACCCTCCTCCCTCTGGTCTCTTGACCCTCCTTCCTCTGGTCTCTTGACCCTCCTCCCTCTGGTCTCTTGACCCTCCTTCCTCTGGTCTCTTGACCCTCCTCCCTCTGGTCTCTGGACCCTCCTCCCTCTGGTCTCTTGACCCTCCTCCCTCTGGTCTCTGGACCCTCCTCCCTCTGGTCTCTTGACCCTCCTTCCTCTGGTCTCTTGACCCTCCTCCCTCTGGTCTCTGGACCCTCCTCCCTCTGGTCTCTTGACCCTCCTTCCTCTGGTCTCTGGACCCTCCTCCCTCTGGTCTCTGGACCTTCCTTCCTCTGGTCTCTGGACCCTCCTCCCTCTGGTCTCTTGACCCTCCTCCCTCTGGTCTCTGGACCCTCCTCCCTCTGGTCTCTTGACCCTCCTCCCTCTGGTCTCTGGACCCTCCTCCCTCTGGTCTCTTGACCCTCCTCCCTCTGGTCTCTTGACCCTCCTCCCTCTGGTCTCTGGACCCTCCTCCCTCTGGTCTCTGGACCCTCCTTCCTCTGGTCTCTGCTACCTTGTGTCATCAATATAAAGCCCCACAACACCACCAACACCACCATAAAGCCCCACAACACCACCATAAAGCCCCACAACACCACCATAAAGCACCACAACACCATAAAGCACCACAACACCACCATAAAGCCCCACAACACCACCATAAAGCACCACAACACCACCATAAAGCCCCACAACACCAACATAAAGCCCCACAACACCACCAGCACCAACATAAAGCCCCACAACACCAACATAAAGCCCCACAACACCAACATAAAGCCCCACAACACCACCATAAAGCCCCACAACACCAACATAAAGCCCCACAACACCACCATAAAGCCCCACAACACCACCATAAAGCCCCACAACACCACCATAAAGCCCCACAACACCACCATAAAGCCCCACAACACCACCATAAAGCCCCACAACACCACCATAAAGCCCCACAACACCATAAAGCCCCACAACACCACCAACACCAACATAAAGCACCACAACACCAACATAAAGCACCACAACACCACCATAAAGCACCACAACACCACCATAAAGCACCACAACACCACCATAAAGCCCCACAACACCACCATAAAGCCCCACAACACCACCATAAAGCCCCACAACACCACCAACACCAACATAAAGCACCACAACACCACCATAAAGCACCACAACACCACCATAAAGCACCACAACACCACCATAAAGCCCCACAACACCACCATAAAGCCCCACAACTCCACCATAAAGCCCCACAACACCACCATAAAGCCCCACAACACCACCAACACCAACATAAAGCACCACAACACCACCATAAAGCCCCACAACACCACCATAAAGCCCCACAACACCACCATAAAGCCCCACAACACCACCAACACCACCATAAAGCACCACAACACCACCATAAAGCACCACAACACCTCCATAAAGCCCCACAACACCACCAACACCACCATAAAGCACCACAACAACATAAAGCACCACAACACCACCATAAAGCCCCACAACACCATAAAGCCCCACACCACCAGCATAAAGCCCCACAACACCACCATAAAGCCCCACAACACCACCATAAAGCCCCACAACACCACCAACACCACCATAAAGCACCACAACACCAACATAAAGCACCACAACACCACCATAAAGCACCACAACACCACCATAAAGCACCACAACACCACCATAAAGCCCCACAACACCACCAACACCACCATAAAGCACCACAACACCACCATAAAGCACCACAACACCAACATAAAGCCCCACAACACCACCATAAAGCCCCACAACACCACCAACACCACCATAAAGCCCCACAACACCACCAACACCACCATAAAGCCCCACAACACCACCATAAAGCCCCACAACACCACCATAAAGCCCCACAACACCACCAACACCAACATAAAGCACCACAACACCACCATAAAGCCCCACAACACCAACATAAAGCCCCACAACACCAACACCAACATAAAGCACCACAACACCACCATAAAGCACCACAACACCACCATAAAGCACCACAACACCACCATAAAGCCCCACAACACCACCATAAAGCCCCACAACACCACCATAAAGCCCCACAACACCAACACCAACATAAAGCACCACCAACACCACCATAAAGCCCCACAACACCACCATAAAGCCCCACAACACCACCATAAAGCCCCACAACACCACCATAAAGCCCCACAACACCACCAACACCAACATAAAGCACCACCAACACCACCATAAAGCCCCACAACACCACCATAAAGCCCCACAACACCACCAACACCAACATAAAGCACCACAACACCACCATAAAGCCCCACAACACCAACACCACCATAAAGCCCCACAACACCACCATAAAGCCCCACAACACCACCAACACCACCATAAAGCCCCACAACACCACCATAAAGCCCCACAACACCACCATAAAGCACCACAACACCACCATAAAGCCCCACAACACCACCAACACCACCATAAAGCACCATAACACCACCATAAAGCCCCACAACACCACCAACACCACCATAAAGCCCCACAACACCACCATAAAGCCCCACAACACCACCAACACCAACATAAAGCACCACAACACCACCATAAAGCCCCAGAACACCACCAACACCACCATAAAGCACCACAACACCACCATAAAGCCCCACAACACCACCAACACCACCATAAAGCCCCACAACACCACCATAAAGCCCCACAACACCACCATAAAGCCCCACAACACCACCATAAAGCACCACAACACCACCATAAAGCACCACAACACCAACATAAAGCCCCACAACACCACCATAAAGCCCCACAACACCACCAACACCACCATAAAGCCCCACAACACCACCATAAAGCCCCACAACACCACCAACACCACCATAAAGCCCCACAACACCACCAACACCAACATAAAGCACCACAACACCACCATAAAGCCCCACAACACCACCATAAAGCCCCACAACACCACCATAAAGCCCCACAACACCACCAACACCACCATAAAGCCCCACGACACCACCAACACCACCATAAAGCCCCACAACACCACCATAAAGCCCCACAACACCACCATAAAGCCCCACAACACCACCAACACCAACATAAAGCACCACAACACCACCATAAAGCCCCACAACACCACCATAAAGCACCACAACACCAACATAAAGCACCACAACACCACCATAAAGCACCACAACACCACCATAAAGCACCACACCACCACCAACACCAACATAAAGCACCACAACACCAACATAAAGCACCACAACACCACCATAAAGCCCCACAACGTCACCAACACCAACATAAAGCACCACAACACCACCATAAAGCCCCACAACACCACCAACACCAACAGAAAGCACCACAACACCACCATAAAGCCCCACAACACCACCATAAAGCCCCACAACACCAACATAAAGCCCCACAACACCACCATAAAGCCCCACAACACCACCATAAAGCCCCACAACACCACCATAAAGCCCCACAACACCACCATAAAGCCCCACAACACCACCATAAAGCCCCACAACACCACCATAAAGCACCACAATACCACCATAAAGCCCCACAACACCACCAACACCACAACACCACCATAAAGCCCCACAACACCACCAACACCACCATAAAGCCCCACAACACCACCATAAAGCCCCACAACACCACCAACACCACCATAAAGCACCACAACACCACCATAAAGCCCCACAACACCACCATAAAGCCCCACAACACCACCATAAAGCCCCACAACACCACCATAAAGCCCCACAACACCACCAACACCACCATAAAGCCCCACAACACCACCATAAAGCCCCACAACACCACCATAAAGCCCCACAACACCATAAAGCCCCACAACGTCACCAACACCAACATAAAGCACCACAACACCACCATAAAGCCCCACAACACCACCAACACCAACAGAAAGCACCACAACACCACCATAAAGCCCCACAACACCACCATAAAGCCCCACAACACCACCATAAAGCCCCACAACACCACCAACACCACCATAAAGCCCCACAACACCACCATAAAGCACCACAACACCACCATAAAGCCCCACAACACCACCAACACCAACAGAAAGCACCACAACACCACCATAAAGCCCCACAACACCACCATAAAGCCCCACAACACCACCATAAAGCCCCACAACACCACCATAAAGCACCACAACACCACCAACACCACCATAAAGCCCCACAACACCAACATAAAGCCCCACAACACCACCATAAAGCCCCACAACACCACCAACATCAACACAAGGGGACATACACAAGTTACGGTAACAAAGTCACACACTTTTCCCTGTCACAGTGTATTGTTTGGGTGAGTTTTATGGCGGCGGTGTTTGTCCGGTGGTGAAAAGTGGCGTCGGAGGCATAATGCCGCCCACCTGAAGCTTTACCCTCACTCATGTTGTCCCATATGCTTTCTTTGTGGAAGAGGGGTGATGGGAGGGGGGGTAGGGTAGGGGAAGGTGTGGGGTGGGGGGTAGCAGTTAGGATTGTTGTTGTTGTTATAGATTCAGCTACTGGGAACACAAAGTTCCAAGTAGCACGGGCTATGGTGAGCCCGTAGTGGACTTACCTGGCACAGGAGCGGGGCAAGTAGCACGGGCTATGGTGAGCCCGTAGTGGACTTACCTGGCACAGGAGCAGGGCAAGTAGCACGGGCTATGGTGAGCCCGTAGTGGACTTACCTGGCACAGGAGCGGGGCAAGTAGCACGGGCTATGGTGAGCCCGTAGTGGACTTACCTGGCACAGGAGCGGGGCAAGTAGCACGGGCTATGGTGAGCCCGTAGTGCACCTACCTGGCACAGGAGCGGGGCAAGTAGCACGGGCTATGGTGAGCCCCGTAGTGCACCTACCTGGCACAGGAGCGGGGCAAGTAGCACGGGCTATGGTGAGCCCGTAGTGGACTTACCTGGCACAGGAGCGGGGCAAGTAGCACGGGCTATGGTGAGCCCGTAGTGGACTTACCTGGCACAGGAGCGGGGCAAGTAGCACGGGCTATGGTGAGCCCGTAGTGGACTTACCTGGCACAGGAGCGGGGCAAGTAGCACGGGCTATGGTGAGCCTGTAGTGGACTTACCTGGCACAGGAGCGGGGCAAATAGCACGGGCTATGGTGAGCCCGTAGTGGACTTACCTGGCACAGGAGCGGGGCAAGTAGCACGGGCTATGGTGAGCCCGTAGTGGACTTACCAGGCACAGGAGCGGGGCAAGTAGCACGGGTTATGGTGAGCCCGTAGTGGACTTACCTGGCACAGGAGCGGGGCAAGTAGCACGGGCTATGGTGAGCCCGTAGTGGACTTACCTGGCACAGGAGCGGGGCAAGTAGCACGGGCTATGGTGAGCCCGTAGTGGACTTACCTGGCACAGGAGCGGGGCAAGTAGCACGGGCTATGGTGAGCCCGTAGTGGACTTACCAGGCACAGGAGCGGGGCAAGTAGCACGGGCTATGGTGAGCCCGTAGTGGACTTACCTGGCACAGGAGCGGGGCAAGTAGCACGGGCTATGGTGAGCCCGTAGTGGACTTACCAGGCACAGGAGCGGGGCAAGTAGCACGGGCTATGGTGAGCCCGTAGTGGACTTACCTGGCACAGGAGCAGGGCAAGTAGCACGGGCTATGGTGAGCCCGTAGTGCGCCTACCTGGCACAGGAGCAGGGCAAGTAGCACGGGCTATGGTGAGCCCATTGTGGACTTACCTGGCACAGGAGCAGGGCAAGTAGCACGGGCTATGGTGAGCCCGTAGTGGACTTACCTGGCACAGGAGCGGGGCAAGTAGCACGGGCTATGGTGACCCCGTAGTGCGCCTACCTGGCACAGGAGCGGGGCAAGTAGCACGGGCTATGGTGAGCCCGTAGTGCACCTACCTGGCACAGGAGCGGGGCAAGTAGCACGGGCTATGGTGAGCCCGTAGTGCGCCTACCCGGCACAGGAGCGGGGCAAGTAGCACGGGCTATGGTGACCCCGTAGTGCGCCTACCTGGCACAGGAGCGGGGCAAGTAGCACGGGCTATGGTGAGCCCGTAGTGCGCCTACCCGGCACAGGAGCGGGGCAAGTAGCACGGGCTATGGTGAGCCCGTAGTGCGCCTACCCGGCACAGGAGCGGGGCAAGTAGCACGGGCTATGGTGAGCCCGTAGTGCGCCTACCCGGCACAGGAGCGGGGCAAGTAGCACGGGCTATGGTGAGCCCGTAGTGCACCTACCCGGCACAGGAGCGGGGCAAGTAGCACGGGCTATGGTGAGCCCGTAGTGCGCCTACCCGGCACAGGAGCGGGGCAAGTAGCACGGGCTATGGTGAGCCCGTAGTGCACCTACCCGGCACAGGAGCGGGGCAAGTAGCACGGGCTATGGTGAGCCCGTAGTGCACCTACCCGGCACAGGAGCGGGGCAAGTAGCACGGGCTATGGTGAGCCCGTAGTGCGCCTACCCGGCACAGGAGCGGGGCAAGTAGCACGGGCTATGGTGAGCCCGTAGTGCGCCTACCCGGCACAGGAGCAGGGCAAGTAGCACGGGCTATGGTGAGCCCGTAGTGCGCCTACCCGGCACAGGAGCAGGGCAAGTAGCACGGGCTATGGTGAGCCCGTAGTGCGCCTACCCGGCACAGGAGCAGGGCAAGTAGCACGGGCTATGGTGAGCCCGTAGTGCACCTACCTGGCACAGGAGCGGGGCAAGTAGCACGGGCTATGGTGATCCCGTAGTGCACCTACCTGGCACAGGAGCGGGGCAAGTAGCACGGGCTATGGTGATCCCGTAGTGCACCTACCTGGCACAGGAGCGGGGCTGTGTGTGAGTAGTTAAAGAATATGTAATATTCCTCCCCCCCTTCCCCCTCCCTCCCTCCCTCCCCCTTACCTGCACATATGTAGGTCTGGGGGAGGGAGGTGTTCCCGTGTTCTGTTCCACCAAACTGTTGTTATGTTAATAATGTGTTCTTGTTAAATATTGATTACTTTATAATTGTTAACTAAAAATATTGTATGCACAACATTTTATTAATTAATATTTTATAACTTTTCGATTGCAAAATATTTAACTTTTAATTACATTGATTTAAATAAATAATGAAAAAATACAATGATTTAAGGAGAGAATATAATAAAAATACAAAATATATAACTAAAAATATGCCATACATAAATAAAATTGCAGAATTCTCACACAAAAAATATAATCAAATTATACAAATAAAATTAAAAATATAGAAAAATAAAAAATATATATAGAACCAAAACATCAAAAGATACAAATCAAACGCCAGAATATACAGGAAATACAAGAGAATACATGAGAATGGAATAAAACTATCAGGGGGGAAAGCGCCAAGCCATCACGACTATATAGCACTGGGAAGGGGCCAGGATAAGGATTAGGGATGGGACGGGGGGAAGGAATGGTGCCCAAATACTTGGTAGACAGTCGGGGGATTGAACGCCGACCTGCATGAAGCGAGACCGTCGCTCTACCGTCCAAGCAAGCAGAGATATGAGGAAGGTGGAGTCAGGTGAGCGCTGAGTGTGGTCACAGAGCCACACTAAGCAATATGGGAAGGTGCTAAGTACTCTGACTAATGTCGCCTCTTGTGTAAACAAGATGTTAATTACTACTACTGCTTTTGTCATTGTTCATCGCGTGTGTTTGTGTGTGTGTGTATATGTATATACCTACACATATATTGGGTCTTTCCTTCACCTTCATTGTATGCACTATTATATATGCACTATTAATTATATGAACTCTTTTAATTATTATATGCCCAGTGAATTCACTATTTTCACTGTTTAATGTTTTCACTTATTTTCATTTCATTCAATATCATCTTATTTTTAAAGTATAGTGACATCATTGAGCTTGTTCTGTACTCACCTAATTGTGCTTCCAGGGGTTGAGCTTCGGCTCTTTGGTCCCGCCTCTCAACCGTCAATCAACTGGTGTACAGGTTCCTGAGCATTTTGGGCTCTAGCATATCTACGTATGAAACTGCGTATGTGTAATTAGCTAAGTATAGTTACAGGATGAGAGCTACGCTCGTGGTGTCTCGTCTTCCCAGTACTCTTTGTCGTATAACACACACACACACACACGGGATCCAAGAGTCAATGCTCGATCCTGTAGACACAACTAGGTGAGTACACACACACACATACACACACACACACACACACACACACACACACACACACACACACACATACACACACACACACACACACACACACACACACACACACACACACACACACACACACACACATCCCCAGGAAGCAGCCCGTAACAGCTGTCTAACTCCCAGGTACCTATTTACTGCTAGGTGAGCAGGAGCACCAGGGTGAAAGAAACTCTGCCCATTTGTGTCCGCCGGCGCCGGGAATCGAACCCAGGTCCACCGGACTACGTGTACAGCATGCTGTCCACTCAGCCACCAGCGCCCTTAAACGCCCAGTGTGTGTGTGTGTTAACTACTAATACAACCATTGACCATTTTCAGAATGCAGCCCACAACAGCTGTCTAACTCCCGATACTCTTTTTACACTGCCTGGTGAACAGAGGCATAAGGTGAAAGGGAATCGTTGCCCAATTGTTTCTGCTCGGGAGGACTGGTGGAGGTCAGGACGCCCGCGGGGGTGGCACTGTGCCGCTCGTGTCCCAGAGTGTTGGTACTCTTGATGATCAGACTTGATGATCAGACTTGATGATCAGACTCATCATAAGGGGAAATGCTCTCTGCATCACCACTAGCTTCATTATTCTCAACATAACCACCATCTCTATCACCACCATCATCATCATCATCAATCACCTTCACTGGGCCATGTGTCCCTCACTATCGCACCCTCCCTCTCACCATCTTCCCCTCCCCCACCTCAACACAGCTGTATAGGTAGTGAGTGGTGCCAACCTGACTGCCGACGCTCAGGTAAATATTATACGCGTTCGTACAGAAAGTTTCGGACCAACTGGGCTGTGATGGATATGTGGGGCCTGCAGGCCGCTCGAAGCAACAACCTTCTAGATCAAGTAATCACGAGTTAGGTCTATCCTTAGGCCCGATTTTTGGGGGGAAGAACTCCAAGAATCTACTGTAGGTGGGTATCAGCCCAATTCTTAGCCCTCCTGTCCCAGTTCCTGTCAGTAAAGTTTTAAAATCCCACCACCAGGTACAACAAAGCTAGCATGCAGAATTAGACCTCCCTCACTTGTAGTCACTGTTAGGTAAGCACACTGCACTATCCACCCCCCCACCTCTCAACACTGCTTGCCACTACCCACCTCCCTATCAACACTATCCATCACTATTCATCACCTCGCCTCACCCACAACCAGCGTGTCCTCACTACTGTTGACAACCGCCCATCCCTGCCCCCACCCGTGGGCGATGGAGGGCATGGGAGTGATACACGGGATAGAAGGGATGGTTGAGAGATAAGAGATGAAGCGGGGGTAAGGGAGAGAGGCTGCACTGGCAGGGGTAACAGCGAGTGAGGGTAACAAGGGCGCACCTCACACGCACTGTTGTGTTAGTGCTGTATAAGGCATTAGGCTCCTGCTCCACCCCCAGGCAGGCGGTGACGGGCGCACACTGCGCTTATGACCGGCGCAGGGACCAAGGTGTTCTGAGGGGGTGTCCTGGGGGTGTTCTAGGGGTGTCCTGGGGGTGTGGGAGAGTTGCTTGGTGTCCCACTGTGTCTAATACTCTTGATGTAAGGATTATTTGCTCCTCATTCTTATCCTTACTCCTGCCACTCTTCTCTCCCTCTTCCTTCTGGCTATCTTATTTATATTGTTTTTAATCTTCAACTCTGAATATTCCTCTTCTATCTCATCTTAAATCCTAATTAACTTTATCCTACAATTCCTCAAATTTCCACTCCAAGTTTATTTTCTCCACCTCCTCCTCCTTCTCCTCCAAGGTCTTAACATATTTAAATTGTTAAACTAGGCTGTCTCATATGTTAGACTCACAGAGCCCCATAAAAGGAGTCGAAAATTAGGCTATGCATTTTGGTTTTATAAGGGCAGCCAATTACATCAAAATGTTTAATATGCTTCCAAACCAGTTGATGGCTTGGCTGTCTGTTACTGGGAGAACTGGAATGTGTCAGTATATTCCGTCAGTGGCTCTATACACGCTACATTACTGAAAGTGTTAACAGTATATTCCGTCAGTGGCTCTATACACGCTACATTACTGAAAGTGTTAACACTGACGCCATCCCCGGGAGAGCTCAGGCAATGGGTAATATATCAGTGCTATACTGACGGCTCTGTAGAAGCAGGTGCACGACATACTAGATCCGTGATATATTTAAATGATCTTCTTACACTCAACCGTCAAGTGAGGCGCGTCAGCGGCCGCTTAGTACGTCTCACACTACTTTTTAACTGTTACCCAGGAACGGGCTCACCATAGCCCGTGCTACTTGGAGCTTTTTGTTCCACGTAGCGAATCTTGAACAAGAACAACATAGCTGTTACCAACAGAATTGTAAATTATTTCTAACTAGCAGAGTGTAATCCTGGCGACGAACACAGCAGTATCATTAAGAAAATAGTGATACTAGACAATAGTGATGTAACGAAAATGAATTTGAGATTAAATTCCTGTGGATACCGTCGCGTGATGGCATCTCAAAGCATGATACAGTTGACATGCTGGCAAAAACAGGTTGTGGCAAGCCACGTGTAGAAATCAATGTAGGTGTTTCATTAGCCGTGACAAAGAGAATACTGAAACGAATGTCAGATAAGCATTTTTCTGACCAAACAATTGAATAAAATCCTGAAAATTGCAGCATTAAACATTATGAGGAATACTGATTAGTTGATAAAGAGATTAAGCCACCTGAGAAGAGGCACGGGCAGGAATAGCCCGAAAGTGGAGGCTATTCATCATGGCCATTACCATGATGAATACCTCGTTTATGGGCTATTCATGCCCGTGCCACCTTTTGGGAGGCTTAATCTTCATCAATCAATCAATCAATCGTATACAATCGTATACATCTCCTCAATCGTATTGAGGAGATGTTTATATATATGGGACTAAGGAAGCAAGAACTCCACAGTGTTCAGTTACAGCCCCGCTCCTGTGCCAGGTAAGTTACGGGCTCACCATAGCCCGTGCTACTTGGAACTTGTTCCGAGTAGCTGAATCTGAAACAACAACATCCACAGTGTTCGACTCCACATTCTATACTCCAATTGGAGTATAGAATGAACTGTCAACATTGTAAGAGACAACATTGCTTTCTCTTAAAGATTATATTGTAAAATGTCCCATATTAATCTACTTCCGACCCATTAGTGGTCAGATATACTGAATTTACTGCTAGGTAAACAGGAGCACCAGGGTGAAAGAAACTGCGCCCATTTGTTTTTGGCTCTGCCGGGGATCGAACCCGAGCCCTTAGGACTACGATCCCAGAGCGCTGTCCACTCATCCGGGAGGTCCCTGTGTGTGTGTGCGTGTGTGTGTGTGTGTGTGTGTGTGTGCGTGCAAAAGTGTGTAAAGCTATGTAAGTGTCACTTAAACTAATTACGTGGATAAGTTACACATTTCCATACATTTACATACCAGTTACACATGAAGCAGACGAAGAGCAGAGTTTAAAACCCCATGAAGCAGTCATCGCCCTCGTCCTCGGGGCTAATTTTAAAAGACATTGTCTGGTGGGAAGAAACAGCACCAGCGCCTCGGACCTCTACAACTACCCGGCCAGAAATAAAGAAAGACTCCAAGACCTTTGTTATTGTATAATACTCTGGTCTGTGTTGTGAACTGTGCAATTACTCCTGAGACGGTCCTATGGTGTTTCTTGAGGCGCCCTGAGGGACGCCACGCTTGTCTGGGACTCCGAAGTCTGGGACTCAGGGCTCCCATCATTCTAGACTCTAATGTGTAAACACCAATATTATTATTCAATGAGTTTGTTGATATTATGTCTTGAAGACGGGATAATGCCCACTGACATTGTGGAAGGCGCCGGCCTTTGCATACATCGACAAACGGAGAGGTGTCTTGCCTGTAGAGTACCTTTGACCAGTTTCAAGAGTTCTTGAGTCTCCATCGTTCCTGGTGGAAATGGACCTTTCCAACTAAAGGGACCTTTTGCAAAGGGTGGAAAGGGATCTTTCCGTCCGTGTGTTTACATCCTTAGTGAGGTTATCTTGAGATGATTTCGGGGCTTTTTTAGTGTCCCCGCGGCCCGGTCCTCGACCAGGCCTCCACCCCCAGGAAGCAGCCCGTGACAGCTGACTAACACCCAGGTACCTATTTTACTGCTAAGTAACACGAGCATAGGGTGAAAGAAACTCTGCCCATTGGTTCTCGCCGGCGCCTGGGATCGAACCCCAGGACCACAGGATCGCAAGTCCAGCGTGCTATATTTGAATGGTGGTAAAGGAGAGGGAGGGATTAGAAGGAAGAGAGGAAACAGGATAAAAAAAGTGAAATAAATTACTTTGCAAAGGGATGGGTGAGGCATAAGGAAGAGGGGATAAAGTGGGACAGGAATTAGGAGAGTATTGTGCCACAAACTCTTCCAGTATCCACCCAAGTGTAGTCCTCTCCCACGCCCCTTCCCAGTAACCTTCCTCTCCCATCAACTGCCCCATCTCACACTCCCTCTCGCTTCTCCTTGCCCCCCCGCCCCCCCCTCAAAAAACATAAACAATACTAGTACTATTGCGCCGCCAACTACACAATCCTTGCAACAATTGTCACCGTTAAAGAGACACCTCGCCATGTCTGCCACACACACACTCTCTTGCAAACCTCTCACTGTGTGTGTGTGTGTGTGTGTGTGTGTGTGTGTGTGTGTGTGTACTCACCTAGTTGTGTTTGCGGGGGTTGAGCTCTGGCTCTTTGGTCCCGCCTCTCAACCGTCAATCAACTGATGTACAGATTCCTGAGCCTACTGATTCCTGTGTGTGTGTGTGTGTGTGTGTGTGTGTGTGTGTGTGTGTGTGTGTGTGTGTGTGTGTGTGTGTGTGTGTGTGGATGGGGGGGAGGGGGGGAGTTTAACATCTAGCAAAGAGTGTTCGCTAGACGTTATATAGAGACAGATTTAGAGAATTGTGGTTCTTCATTATATACAGTCAGTGTATACAATGCAGAACCATTGTATCACTCATTGTATACAATGAGTGACGTAATGCTGTGGTTAATGAGGTGGAGAAAATAATGTTAAACTTAACATTAGATATGTTATATTGATTGGACTTGTTAATCTCTTGACTGAATGTGGCTGATGGGGGAGTTGATGGGATGTAGCGTTGACGAGTTGACCTGCAGTGGAAGATGAGTTGAAGAGGTAGTTAGGGTGTGTCCCTGGATGGTAGTGGATGGTGGGTGTGTGGAGGTGGCGTCCAAGTGGATGGGTAGCGATAGATCCGTCAGGGTTGAGTGGGAGAGAGTTGAGTATTGTACAGATCAAATTGATGTGAGAGGGGGAATAAGTGTGGTTGATAACTTCGAGAATCGATGATACCGAGGATTGATGACAGGCGCAACCCGGGTTAATTGTGCGTTGATGAAGCCCACTGCAACAAAATTTAAGACAAGCGTAAGAGGCTGAAGTAAGACTCAGGTCAAGTCACGAAGCCGTGATGAGACAGCGTAAGATCGTGAGTGATACTTGAAGATTAATGAAGTCCTAATGACTTGAGACCACCCAAGCAACAGTGGTTACATGTAGTTGGTTCAAACCCCTTGTTGCTGTTGTGGTTTAAGATTCGCTACCTGGAACAAAAAGTTCCAAGCAGCACGGGGTATGGTGATCCCGTACTTGGTTGACCACGACATCAGTGAGCCAGCGGGAGGCCACCAGGGGTGACTGCTACTTTGTGGTGGCGTCCTACGTCAGCTGTGAATATCCTTCTCTGTATCACCGACCTTCACTACAGGCAGGAGGGGATCCTGTACCAATTACGCTCCTGCATAGACGCACTCCTGCGTCAGATACAGTGTCCCCTGCACACTACACCCACGGGGGTATATATACAGCTCTACGACACTTGTTCTCTACAATAAAATACATGAAAGTGAATTACGAAATAATAACTTATCACTGCCGGGCGCAGTGATAAGTCTGTCTCTTGACGCCCAGTGTGTTAGATCTTCAAGAGGAAACTAGATTTATTCCTTCAAGGAGTGCCGGACCAACCGGGCTGTAGTGGGTATGTGGGCCTGCGGGCCGCTCCAAGCAACAGCCTGGTGGACCAAACTCTCACAAGTCAAGCCTGGCCTCGGGCCGGGCTTGGGGAGTAGAAGAACTCCCAGAACCCCATCAACCAGGTATCAACCAGGTGTAGTTAGTGCGCACATGCGCAGTCCTTCTTGCTGGGTGTGGTCAAGACTTAGTGACTGCGGTCAAGACAGTGGGTGTGGTCAAGACAGTGGGTATGGTCAAGACAGTGGGTGCGGTCAAGACTTAGTGGGTGTGGTCAAGACATTGGGTGTGGTCAAGACAGTGGGTATGGTCAAGACAGTGGGTGTGGTCAAGACAGTGGGTGTGGTCAAGACAGTGGGTGTGGTCAAGACAGTGGGTGTGGTCAAGACAGTGGGTGTGGTCAAGACAGTGGGTGTGGTCAAGACACTGGGTGTGGTCAAGACAGTGGGTGTGGTCAAGACAGTGGGTATGGTCAAGACAGTGGGTGTGGTCAAGACAGTGGGTGTGGTCAAGACAGTGGGTGTGGTCAAGACAGTGGGTGTGGTCAAGACAGTGGGTGTGGTCAAGACAGTGGGTATGGTCAAGACAGTGGGTGTGGTCAAGACAGTGGGTGTGGTCAAGACAGTGGGTGTGGTCAAGACAGTGGGTGTGGTCAAGACAGTGGGTGTGGTCAAGACAGTGGGTGTGGTCAAGACAGTGGGTGTGGTCAAGACTTAGTGACTGGTGTGGTCATTATAAGCTGGCCAGCTAAAACATCTGCAAGAGTTACATTTATTGATCCCATGTAATTGCCTGGTGCTGCTTATCTTTTATAATTGATTAATATAACTTCTCTTAGATATTTTGTATTTAATGACTGAATATATTCACATTAAAGAGTCGCGTGGATGATAACTACTTGTTGCTGTTGCGACAAGTAGTTGAGTAATCGAAGTCTGGATCTCATACTAATCAAGACAATTGGGTACTAATTGGGCAGACGGCGCGGTGATCAAGCTTGGCACATAGTGCCACGAGGCATCTGTATAATGACCTCTAATGACCCAGGGCCATCACGTCCGCCTCTCCTCATAATATCTAATGATAACATCTGTAATATTAAGTCTCAATGTGTGTGTGTACGTCCACTCTGCTTGTTCACACCCTTACCCTAAGGTTACCCTGAGGTTACCCTAAGGTTACCCTAAGGTTACCCTGAGGTTACCCTGAGGTTACCCTAAGGTTACCCTGAGGTTACCCTGAGGTTACCCTGAGGTTACCCTAAGGTTACCTTGGTGATAACTTAAGATTACCTTGAGGTGGTTCCGATCAGGCCTTTTGGTTGGAGGTCTGAGGCCAGATTCACGAAAGCACTTACGAACCTGTACATCTTTTCTCAATCTTTGGCGGCTTTGTTTACAATTATTTAACGGTTAATGAGCTCCGAAGCACCAGGAGGCTGTTTATAACAATAACAACAGTTGATTGGCAAGTTTTCATGCTTGTAAACTGTTTAATAAATGTAACCAAAGCCGTCAAAGATTGAGGAAAGAGGTACACGTTCGTAAGTGCTTGCGTAAGTGCTTTCGTGAATCTGGCCCCAGGTTGTTAGACAGCTGATCGCAGCCTGACATATGATTCACAGCGCGGCTGATCTCTTAAGAGGTGTGTATCACGTTTTCTTTTGAACACCGTGAAAGTTGGGCTCGTTATGCTCCTTATGTTTAGAGGGAGACTGATGAAAACTTTTGGGCCCATGATTGTTGCTAGAACTGTCTCTCAGCCTACCTATTGCACTTATACACACAAGTCAACGAGACTGCATGACTTCTCAGTCTGACCCAAGGAAGGCCACAGGATATGTGGGTATCCACATATAGGGAGCCGGTCGGCCGAGCGGACAGCACGCTGGACTTGTGATCCTGTGGTCCTGGGTTCGATCCCAGGCGCCGGCGAGAAACATTGGGCAGAGTTCCTTTCACCCTATGCCCCTGTTACCTAGCAGTAAAATAGGTACCTGGGTGTTAGTCAGCTGTCACGGGCTGCTTCCTGGGGGTGGAGGTCTGGTTGAGGACGGGGCCGCGGGGACACTAAAGCCCCGAAATTATCTCAAGATAACCTCAAGATAAGGGGTCCCCAGTCCAGCCTCTAGGACAGAATAACATTAGCGACCTGTGCTGAGACATCGATTATCTAAAGAGCCTCTGGCATCTTGACATGAATTCATTCAGAACATTGTATACAACATACGTAAGACCGACGCTTGCGTATGCAGCCCTGCCTCTGTGCCCCCAAGCTAAAGAAGCACGAGACACAGGAAGTCGAGGAGAACAGAACACAACTGGTTCGGGAACTTTTCGGACAGAAGTATAAGGGAGAGCTGTGGCCGCTTGATCTCTTGTCACTGGGGAACAGAGACGTTTTGGCTCTAAATAATATCCTGGGGGGGGGGGAAGGAAAGAGGAGAAAGGAAGGGAGGGAAGAGTGAGACAAAAGACCTAGAAGGAAGAGAGAAAGAGGAGAAGTAGAGATACCAAGAAATTCTTTTCCAGCATAAGAACGTACGTCAAAATGTGACGTGCCATGACGAGAACAGGTTGGGGTAGAAACCGTGCAGATGTAGCGGTTTCGCACTCTCGACACCTCGCAAGCAGTGTAAGCCGGGTTAGAGTCCTGGGCAGTGATAAACACTTGAGTACCGATCATTTACTGTCCGTACCTGTTCACCCAGCAGTAATTGCAGACCTGAGGCCAGATTCACGAAAGTACTTACGCAAGTACTTACAAACGTATACATCTTTCCTCAATCTTTGACGGCTTTGGTTACATTTATTAAACAGTTTACAAGCATGAAAACTTGCCAATCAACTGTTGTTATTGTTATAAACAGCCTCCTGGTGCTTCGGAGCTCATCAACTGTTTAATAATTGTAAACAAAGCTGCCAAAGATTGAGAAAAAATGTACAGGTTCGTAAGTGCTTTCATGAATCTGGCCCCTGGTTCTTAACCGATTAGCGGATCGTGTTCTAGGGAGAACCGGTTAGATAAGGTTTCACGTGGTTTATCGGGAGATTCCAACGCCTCAGGAGCAGCTTATAGTAAGATAAGGCTGTGGGAAGGAAAAGCTGCCAGCGTGGCGATCTAGTCGTAAGACACAGGATGGCACAGGGACAACACAGACACAGGCACAGATACGGACACAGGGACAACACATACACGGACACAGGGACAACACAGACACGGACACAGGGACAACACATACACGGACACAGGGACAACACAGACACGGACACAGGGACAACACATACACGGACACAGGGACAACACAGACACGGACACAGGGACAACACAGACACAGGCACAGACACGGACACAGGGACAACACAGACACAGGGACATACACGGACACAGGGACAACACAGACACAGGCACAGACACGGACACAGGGACAGCACAGACACAGGGACACAGTGACAACACAGACACAGGGACACAGTGACAACACAGACACAGGGACACAGTGACAACACAGAGACAGGGACAGACACAGGGGACACTCCCTCACCCAGTTCAATGTTCCCTCCCAGTCCTCTCTCCTCTCACTGTATTAACTCCGGCACAGAAGTTAATCAAATTTGTCAGGTACGACTTTTCCTTTTTATATTGGTGGTGCCGTCTCGTAGCCCAACTGGCGGTCTCTAAGACGCTCCATCACTCTCAACCTCATCATTTTCTCCAGCACTTGACACGGAAGACTTGTTAGTAACGATGCTCTGTAATTTAGTGCTTCCTGTCTGTTCCCGTCTCTTAAATATTAGGAATGCGTTCCCTGTTTTCCAGAATTCTGGGAGATTTCCTGTCTTGAGTGTTTTATGGTAGATTTGTGATAGTGGGTGATGAAGTATAGTTACTTGTGCAGTCATGGTGAGTGATGGTGAGGGTGTGTAAAGGAGGGTTAAGGTTGGCATCACTATCGGGATGGCTATAAGGATCAAGTTGCACTGTCACCATCTTGCAACATTGCAACTTAAGAAGAAGGTATCACCCCTGCATCTCATTAATATCTCTTGTGTGTGTACCGCTTGCCTGCTAATGAGTCTCTGTCTGGCTCTCTCTCTCTCTCTCTCTCTCTCTCTCTCTCTCTCTCTCTCTCTCTCTCTCTCTCTCTCTCTCTCTCTCTGTCTCTCTCTCTCTCTCTCTCTCTCTCTCTCTCTCTCTCTCTCTCTCTCTCTCTCTCTCTCTCTCTCTCTCTCTCTCTCTCTCTCTCTCTCTCTCTCTCTCTCTCTCTTAGAGAGTCCTCCCCCCAGGGGACGGAGGCATCACTGACTGCGTGTAAAGCCACAATTGGAGTAACATAATTTTGCTTGTTGGAACGGAGAGTGGTTATGTGGGAAGCGTGTGGTGGCCCGCGAGCTGTGAGACACGCCGGGCCCCCGTGGTAGGTGGATGGAGGGCCCCCTTCGTGTCCTCCAAGGGGAGGGGAGGCGAGTAGAGGTCTGCACGGGGTTCCAGTCGTCTTGCTAAACCGCTCTGCAGGCGTCCACTACATGTAGATTATCATGCTATGGAAATCTGGGGGATCTTCGAGAGGTTGGCTCCCCTGGGGTTACTTGGGGAGAGGTTGGCTCCCCTGGGGTTACTTGGGGAGTGGTTGGCTCCCCTGAGGTTACTTGGGGAGTGGTTGGCTCCCCTGGGGTTACTTGGGGAGAGGTTGGCTCCCCTGGAGTTACTTGGGAAGAGGTTGGCTTCCCTGGAGTTACTTGGGGAGAGGTTGGCTCCCCTGGGGTTACTTGGGGAGTGGTTGGCTCCCCTGGGGTTACTTGGGGAGTGGTTGGCTCCCCTGGGGTTACTTGGGGAGTGGTTGGCTCCCCTGGGGTTACTTGGGGAGAGGTTGGCTCCCCTGGAGTTACTTGGGAAGAGGTTGGCTTCCCTGGAGTTACTTGGGGAGAGGTTGGCTCCCCTGGGGTTACTTGGGGAGTGGTTGGCTCCCCTGGGGTTACTTGGGGAGTGGTTGGCTCCCCTGGGGTTACTTGGGGAGTGGTTGGCTCCCCTGGGGTTACTTGGGGAGAGGTTGGCTCCCCTGGAGTTACTTGGGAAGAGGTTGGCTTCCCTGGAGTTACTTGGGGAGAGGTTGGCTCCCCTGGGGTTACTTGGGGAGTGGTTGGCTCCCCTGGGGTTACTTGGGGAGAGGTTGGCTCCCCTGGAGTTACTTGGGGAGAGGTTGGCTCCCCTGGGGTTACTTGGGGAGTGGTTGGCTCCCCTGGGGTTACTTGGGGAGAGGTTGGCTCCCCTGGGGTTACTTGGGAAGAGGTTGGCTCCCCTGGGGTTACTTGGGAAGAGGTTGGCTTCCCTGGGGTTTAAGGCCTCTGGCGGGAAAAGAACTTCTACGAGCCTCATTAGGGCAAAATTAGGCTGAATCCTGACACCAGGACTGATGAGAGCGACACCTTGGGGCAGGATGTGTCTCATTATCCCACCTGCGGGCTGTCTCACTCACACCAGTTGAGGTGTGAGAACTAAATAGCACTCACAAAGAGCGGCAAGAACGGAACTCTTGAAACACATCACAGGTAAGTTCTTGATGATTGAAAATATATGGATATCCCTCAAACTTAACCCGTAGCTGAAAATAACATCAAGACTTAACCTTAGGAGTTAGTTGATGGTTCTACAAGTGAAAGAAAGCTAAATGGAAGCTTCTGGAACCCGAGCGTCATGGCGGCGGGTTCTGGCGATGGTGGTGCTGAGGGCGCCATAACCGCCCACACCACGAGGACGCAGGTCCTGCCTGTCAAGTTGCCAGGTGAGGTCCTGCCTACGGTCAGCCAGAACCTCACTGGCGGAGAAACAGCAATGGAAGACCTTCAGACGTATCTCTGGAGAGGGACGGCGGCGCTACTCTTTGCCGCTGCGGACTTCGGACTCTTCGGACAAGGGGGTAATCACCAGGTTATATGTCCCCCAATTGACCGCTTACACCCCAGGGCATGAGGTTAAGTGCCGCCAGTGTCGAGGGAACATGTCTGAAGGAGCTGTGGGAGGAGAGGATAGCCTGTCGACGCCTCAGAATCGGGTAACCGACGGCATACGTCATGTGGGAGAGTAGTTGGGTTACGACCTCCGTCTCGCTCCTCCGGGAACGGAGTGACCAAGTCTTTGATCTTCCCACGGCAGAGTACGGCCGCCTAGGCTTCCTCACTGGGGGGTGGGGGTGGGGGTGACACAGGTGTCTTCGTACGATATGGTTTACCTCAATGTGGGTTTACAGGGACCAGGCCGCCTTTTTGTTATACATCCCCCAGGAAGCGGCCCGTAGCAGCTGTCTAAGTCTCGACAATATGAGGTTAATAGAGTATGAGTGAAAATTTGTACTATGGTAGAAGTGTGTGTGTGTCTGTGTGTGTCTGTGGGTGTGGAGGGAGAGTGAGTGTGGTGTGTGTGGGTGTGGGGGAAAGTGACGGGTGTGGGTGTGTGGGTGTGGAGGGGAAAGTGACGGTGGTTGATTGGCGCCTCTCGCATCATGACAGTTGGGTGATCAGCCCTGACAAGCTGTGGACTGACAGCAATTAATATCTCATATCTTACTACGACACTTGGTTATCAAGTGAGCGCGCGCGGAAATGTTGGGTGCTCGCGCGCGGGCGTGCGCAGAAGACTTGTGTGTGTGTGTGTGTGTGTGTGTGTGTGTGTGTGTGTGTGTGTGTGTGTGTGTGTGTGTGTGTGTGTGTGTGTGTGTGTGTGTGTGTGTGTGAGAGCATGTGTAACAAAGTTACATACCCGTATTCTAGTACACATTTCCTCACAGTTGAGAGACGTAACAACATTCCCCACCTCTTATACAACATAAATTGGCCAAGGAGCTGTTGTGTTAGAAAGCACAGTGGTCTACGTTCTTGCCTGGCAATCCATACACTTGGGGTCCAATCCTCGGTGCCATCAGAACAAATGGTCACGTAGCTGTTGTGGTTTGCATCCTGTAAAGGTCAGCAGTTGGTCCAGAAGCTCCTAATTAATTCCCAACAACGGGAATTAATTAGGAAATTCTAAGGCATTTAACATAAGTTCGTCTCTGTGTTAACCAAATTATACACGAGGTGACCTAGAGGCTCTACTGGTAGTCGTATGTAACTGAGCCAATCAGAGGCAAGCGGTCACATATGTCTGAGCCAATCAGAGGCAAGGGGGTCACATGTCTGAGCCAATCAGAGGCAAGGGGGTCACATGACTGGATGTTATTGGCTGTGGAGTGATAAGGCGCCACAAGTAGAGTTGTTTTCCCCAGGAAGCCTAAATGTGGTCAGGTGATGGCGGAGGTCGTCCTGGGATAGGGAGTCTTGGGGATAGTCGCCAGCGACACTGTCATCTACAGGAAGTTTGTTTACCGTCTTGTCCTCTGTCCTCGTCCCGTCTCCCTCGGCCTACACAACCACTTTGTTTTAGCCAACCTTTCTCTCTCTCCTTCCCTTCCTCCTACCCATCTTCGCTACTCCCGACTCTCCTTCTACACCTCTCTCTCTCCCTCTCTCTTCTCCCTCACCCCTTGATTTTCTTCCCCTTGCACCCCTCCTTCCAAATGCTCCTTCACAGCTGTCCCCTTCACCCCTGCCCCTTCATTCCTGCCCCCCCCCCCGCCAATAATTAGGGGGGAGGGGAGGGATGGGGCTCGCAGCCTCCTCGGTATTTACGAGAGCTATAACACAAAACACCACCACCCTCCCCTCCACCATTATTTATATTGATTTTTGTGTGCTAAGAGCAGTCCTAACCCAGCCGGAGACTTGCCGCCCACCTGCTGCCCACCCTCACCTGCTGCCCACCCTCACCTCCTGCCCACCCTCACCTGCTGCCCACCCTCACCTCCTGCCCACCCTCACCTCCTGCCCACCCTCACCTGCTGCCCACCCTCACCTCCTGCCCACCCTCACCTCCTGCCCACCCTCACCTGCTGCCCACCCTCACCTGCTGCCCACCCTCACCTCCTGCCCACCCTCACCTCCTGCCCACCCTCACCTCCTGCCCACCCTCACCTGCCCACCCTCACCTGCTGCCCACCCTCACCTCCTGCCCACCCTCACCTGCTGCCCACCCTCACCTCCTGCCCACCCTCACCTCCTGCCCACCCTCACCTCCTGCCCACCCTCACCTGCTGCCCACCCTCACCTGCTGCCCACCCTCACCTCCTGCCCACCCTCACCTGCTGCCCACCCTCACCTCCTGCCCACCCTCACCTGCTGCCCACCCTCACCTGCTGCCCACCCTCACCTCCTGCCCACCCTCACCTGCTGCCCACCCTCACCTCCTGCCCACCCTCACCTGCTGCCCACCCTCACCTCCTGCCCACCCTCACCTCCTGCCCACCCTCACCTGCTGCCCACCCTCACCTGCTGCCCACCCTCACCTCCTGCCCACCCTCACCTAGTAGTGCTTCCTAAAGTGGGGCTATTAACAGCCACCTGCCCACTTGACCCCTGGTTTCAGAAATGAGGAATTGCTGTCCATCACTCAACACATGTGATCCATTCTTCCGTCTATTGCCCTCCCTCACTGCCCTCCCTCCAGTCCTCTCTCCCTCCCTGCCTTCCCTCTCCCTCTCTGGTGAAGCAGGTCACCCTCAGGACCAGTGTTTTAAAAGCTGAAAGGTTGCCACCATAAACGCCCTCTTCTCTCTACCTGCCCACCTACCTGGCCGCCCACCTATCTGGCCGCCCACCTATCTGGCCGCCCACCTACCTGTCCGCCCACCCATCCACCTGACCCCTGCCCACCCACCTGGTCACCCACCTGCCACTTGTTTCAATACGACTCTTCCTCTGTCTCCCGTCAGAAGGATTTTCATTAAAAAAGTCATTTGGGTTTCTAGCTAGTGTGTGGTGATCTCCGGTCTCTTGGCGAGAACGTTTGGGTTTCTTGATGAGTCGTAAATCTCTCTCACTGTTTTCAGCTCAGGTTTCTAGCCATTTTAATATCTTATTGAATTTCGATTGTTTTCTTCAAGTGCTAAAGACGCCAACACATTCTCGTGGGTTTCTTCTCACATTAACTCTCAGGTTCTTTAACAGGTTGTTGTGATATCTTGTGTCGGTCTCAAGATATCGAGGGGGTGATCTTGGGTTTCTACCTACCTGGTCACCTGGGTCGTTGCGGTCCTCGGGTGGTTTCTGAAGTTATCAATAGGTCTCTGGAGATGAAGATGAGTGTTTTCGACACGTATTTACAAGCTAATGATGGTAGAAATAGCCTAAGATACTGTATCCCTTTGAGATGTATTTCTTTCTTATCTCAATAAACATACTTGAACTTGAACTTACCAGGCGAGCGAGAGTGATGCTATTAGAGGGGGATTAGGAGAAGCACCAGGGGCCAGATTCACGAAGCGGTTACGCAAGGACTTACGAACCAGGGGCCAGATTCACGAAGCAGTTACGCAAGGACTTACGAACCTGTCCATCTTTCCTCAATCTTTGACGGCTTTGTTTACAATTATGAAACAGTTAATGAGCTCCGAAGCACCAGGAGGCTGTTTATAACAATAACAACAGTTGATTGGCAAGTTTTCATGCTTATAAACTGTTTAATAAATGTAACCAAAGCCGTCAAAGATTGAGGAAAGATGTACACACCTATTTTGCTTGCGGGGGTTGAGCTTTGGCTCTTTGGTCCCGCCTCTCATGTACATGCTCGTAAGTGCTTGCGTAACTGCTTCGTGAATCTGGCCCCTGGAGGCGCAGCACCAGGCGGTGCAGGAGGAGGAGGACCGTCTCACCCTGTGCAGGTCACAACAGTTAAGTACCTCAAGACGTCGTGACGTGTTTTTCTATGTTATTAACACTGGCTGCTGGTGCTTGTTGTGTCTACACGCTTGTGGCCAGTTGTTTGTTCTCTCTCTCTCTCTCTCTCTCTCTCTCTCTCTCTCTCTGTCCTCTCTCTCTCTCTCTCTCTCTCTCTCTCTCTCTCTCTCTCTCTCTCTCTCCTCTCTCTCTCTCTCTCTCTGTCTCTCTCTCTCTCTCTCTCTCTCTCTCTGTCTCTCTCTCTCTCTCTCTCTCTCTGTCTCTCTCTCTGTCTCTCTCTCTCTCTCTCTCTCTCTCTCTCTCTCTCTCTCTCTCCTCTCTCTCTCTCTCTCTCTCTCTCTCTCATCTCTCTCTCTCTCTCTCTCTGTCTGTCTGTCTGTCTGTCTCTCTCTCTCTGTCTGTCTCTCTCTCTCTCTCTCTCTCTCTCTCTCTCTCTCTCTCTCTCTCTCTCTCTCTCTCTCTCTCTCTTCTCTCTCTCTCTCTCTGTCTCTCTCTCTCTGTCTGTCTGTCTCTCTCTCTCTGTCTCTCTCTCTCTCTCTCTCTCTCTCTCTCTCTCTCTCTCTCTCTCTCTCTCTCTCTCTCTCTCTCTCTCTCTCTCTCTCTCTCTCTCTCTCTCTCTGCACTAAAGTTATAAAACCAAGGAAAAATATAAGTGTGCTATAAAGTGTTAGTTTAAAACTGATGAAAGACCAAAAAAGCAATGGAATAACAACTTGAAGGACGTAAACAACGGAAATGTCATTCCGCAGCTGCTGCTACTGCTGTAGCAGCAGCAGCAGCAGTAGCAGCAGTGCCAGTAGCAGCAGCAGCAGTACCAGTAGCAGCACTACCAGTATCAGCAGTAGCAACAGGAGCAGCAGCAGCAACAGCAGCAGCAGCAGCAGCAGCAGTACCAGTAGCAGCACTACCAGTAGCAGCACTACCAGTAGCAGCAGTAGCAGCAGCAGTAGCAAGAGGAGCAGCAGCAGCAACAGCAGCAGCAGCAGCAGTAGCAGCAGCAGCAGTACCAGTAGCAGCAGCAGTACCAGTAACAGCAGTGCCAGTAGCAGCAGCAGCAGTACCAGTAGCAGCACTACCAGTATCAGCAGTAGCAACAGGAGCAGCAGCAGCAGCAGCAGTACCAGTAGCAGCACTACCAGTAGCAGCAGCAGCAGCAACAGCAGCAGCAGCAGCAGTACCAGTAGCAGCACTACCAGTAGCAGCACTACCAGTATCAGCAGTAGCAACAGGAGCAGCAGCAGCAGCAGCAGTACCAGTAGCAGCACTACCAGTATCAGCAGTAGCAACAGGAGCAGCAGCAGCAGCAGCAGTACCAGTAGCAGCACTACCAGTAGCAGCACTACCAGTAGCAGCAGTAGCAGCAGCAGCAGCAACAACAGCAGCTTTCACCAATTACACTTTCATCAAAGACTTAGCATTATTCTTTTAAAAAAAAACACAATCCTCTCATCTGTTTGACCTTGCGGTTTGGTTAGCAGCTCTGTTTCCTGCCCCATAGAAGAGTTAAACCGGATGGGATGTAGCTCTGCGGCCCTCAGTCCCATAGAACTCAGCGGTAAGGGTCGGACGTAGGTACGTCCGGCCACCCCAGGCTGGTGGTGACGTCCAACGGGACCTATTATAGGGCTCACCTATTAATGACTACAGGGAAGTGAGGTTTAGCTCCTGAGACCCCGTCCACTAGCCTGGTTTACCTGTTGTGTTATAATTAACTCTCTTAATGTTGTGGATGGAGAGTGTATAGTTTTGTGGAGGGGGGGATGGGGGATGTGGAGGGGGGCAGGGGGGTAATGAGGACCCTCCCACCCCCCCCCCCCCCATGCAAGAGGGGCTCCAGGAACACAACACACAGATTCCTGGAAATTTTCAGGAGTTTCAGATTCAGCTCTTCTCTCCCCCCCCCAGCCCCCCCACAACCTAGTTCCTCACCCCTGTCCGCACTCTCCCCTCTACACCCTCTCCCCCTCGACCCCAACCCCCCTTTCCCCTCTATCCAATATTTTCCTCCATCTATTACTATCCCTTCATGCTCTCTTCAGACGCATTCCCACTTCTCTCATTTGCCCCTCCCTCACTTGCCCCTCCTCACCCCCCTCCCTCACCCCCCTCCCTCACCCCCTCCCTCACCCTCCTCCCTCACCCCCTCCATCACTCTCCATCACTCTCGGCAGGAAACATCGATTCACCAATAAGATCTCACGGAGCAAATACTAAAACAAAAGAATGGCGCACTTCTGTCTCTCTCTCTCTCTCTCTCTCTCTCTCTCTCTCTCTCTCTCTCCTCTCTCTCTCTCTCTCTCTCTCTCTCCTCTCTCTCTCTCTCTCTCTCTCTCCATTCTTCACACTTCGCTCGGTCCAGATATCTCTCTCACCCGTCACACTCTCTCTCTCACCATCTCTCACACTCTCTCACCATCTCTCACACTGGGCGCCGTCACACTCTCCCCTCGTCTCCGTCTCCCCTCTCACACACACTCTCTCCTCTCCCCTCCCCCCAAGACCGGCCCTCGTGCTAATTGCCCTGGTGCTAAAAACAGACCCGGATAATACTGTGGCGTAAAGTCACATTTTTCCATTTCTTGGTTTACGGGTTTTGGAAGATGTGTTTGGTTGTCTAGCAGGTGTTTGGCGTTGTTTGTAGGTGTTGGGGTCTGTGACACACGCACGCACACACACACACACACACACACACACACACACACACACACACACACACACACACACACACACACACACACACACACACACACACACTCGAAAGAACCTTGTCACGGTTGAGAGGCGGGACCAAAGTGCCAGAGCTCAACCCCCGCAAGCACAACTAGGTGAATACATATATATATATATATATATATATATATATATATATATATATATATATATATATATATATATATATATATTCAACACTTGTGTTGTGTAGTTTTGTCTTAATTGTTCAGTTTTATTAAGAATTTTTGTGTGGTGTGTTACTCTCAATACTCTAGGAGGCCTGGTCGACGACCGGGCCGCGGGGACACTAAGCCCCGGAAGCACCTCAAGGTATGCTCCTAGAATACATCAAATACATTTAAATTATGAATTAACATATAAATTATACACACAGTTGACACAGTATAGACATTACTGTGAACAAGCACTTAAAATACACCTTTAAAACAATCGCAAAATAGACTGAAAATACACGAAAAGCATTATACAACAAATACGACGGTATATACACAAAATACACACAATGTATTATACACAAAATTCACGCAAAATACACGTTTAATATCAGTTAGGCAAGATATCAGCGCCGCGGGCTTCAGTACATCTTTTGTTCTTACTAATTACAGGTGCAAGGCGCGCCCCCTCCCTCCCCTCCATACCATCTCAGATAAACTACAGGTAAACTACACGAGTATTCTATTATCACATGTAATAGCAAAATTATAAATATCGTCGGCAGATAGCGTATCTGCAAGCTCGGGTAATTACTATGATAACCGCTCTTCTAGTCCCCCTTAACGGGTCAGGATAACAAGATTACTGGCGGTGGTTACGGCTCGTTTGGTGTGATGGAAGGAGGTGTTGACTGCCGCTGTTATTTCCTCTAGTTCACTCCTTGAGTCGTGTCTTAGCTGAATGTTCACTCCTTGAGTCGTGTCTTAGCTGAATGTTCACTCCTTGAGTCGTGTCTTAGCTGAATGTTCACTCCTTGAGTCGTGTCTTAGCTGAATGTTCACTCCTTGAGTCGTGTCTTAGCTGAATGTTCACTCCTTGAGTCGTGTCTTAGCTGAATGTTCACTTCCTTGAGTCGTGTCTTAGCTGAATGTTCACTCCTTGAGGTCGTGTCTTAGCTGAATGTTCACTCCTTGAGTCGTGTCTTAGCTGAATGTTCACTCCTTGAGTCGTGTCTTAGCTGAATGTTCACTCCTTGAGTCGTGTCTTAGCTGAATGTTCACTCCTTGAGTCGTGTCTTAGCTGAATGTTCACTCCTTGAGTCGTGTCTTAGCTGAATGTTCACTCCTTGAGGGACCGTCTTGGCTACCTGTAGAAGCTGGGCCAGATTCACGAAAGCACTTACGCAAGCACTTACGAACCTGGGGTCAGATTCACGAAGCAGTTACGCAAGCACTTACGAACGTGTACATCTTTCCTCAGTCTTTGATGGCTTTGGTTACATTTATTAAAGGGTTTACAAGCATGAAAACTTGCCAATCAACTGTTGTTATTGTTATAAACAGCCTCCTGGTGCTTCGGAGCTCATTAACTGTTTAATAATTGGAAACAAAGCCGCCAAAGATTGAGAGAAAAGATGGACAGGTTCGTGCTTGCGTAACTGCTTTCGTGAATCTGGCCTGGCCTCAGGACAATTTGTTCCTTCAGACCTCAGTAATTCTAAAAGGTTTTCGAACAAGACAATTCTGATTCTACATTTTCTCAGAAATTTTAAAAATAAAAGACATATATTGAGTTTTATCTCTCAGAATGTTTGGTAATACGTTTATTGCTTGTGATGTGTGTATATGTATGTATTAACACGATGTACTGAACGGGGTGAGAATAGCTTGAACTACCTCATCCCTTTGTGTGTATTTTACCTCAATAAACTTATTTCAAATGAACAAATCCACAAGGGCCGTGACGAGGATTCGAACCTGCGTCCGGGAGCAACCGGACTGGTTTGTTGCCTCGGAGAGGCTACGGGATCCAGTAAGTTCAGTAGAACTTCGGTTTCAACCCTTTTACCCTGTCGTAGCTCAGTCGATTAAGGCAGTGTCTGGGATGCTCCCGGACGCTGGTTCGAATCCTCGTCACGGCCCTTGTGGATTTGTTCATTTGATGCATCACATTAGTGTGATCTCTGTGTGTGAAACTTATTTCAATTTCAATTTCAATATATTGAGGTAAACATATAACAAGTACATACACATTTGCTGGTGTATAGAGCGCTCCTAATATACGCTAAATTATTGTGTGTATTTTTTCATTTTGAATATTAAAAGTGATTTCAAAGTGATTTTGTTGAGGTAAACATTTATTTGTAGTTGTTATTGGCCTGTGGAGGGCCGGACCCGGGCTTCCCGAACCCTAACATGGACGAGGTGCCTGCCTTAACACACATGTTTAATAACACCTCCCCTAAAACACATGGTTCTATAACACCTCCACTAAACACATGGTTCTATAAACACCTCCACTAAACACACGTTCTATAACACCTCCACTAAACACACGTTCTATAACACCTCCACTAAACACACGTTCTATAACACCTCCACTAAACACATGGTTCTATAACACCACTAAACACATGGTTCTATAACACCACTAAACACATGGTTCTATAACACCACTAAACACATGGTTCTATAACACCACTAAACACATGGTTCTATAACACCTACACTAAACACATGGTTCTATAACACCACTAAACACATGGTTCTATAACACCTACACTAAACACATGGTTCTATAAACACCACTAAACACATGGTTCTATAACACCACTAAACACATGGTTCTATAACACCACTAAACACATGGTTCTATAACACCTACACTAAACACATGGTTCTATAACACCACTAAACACATGGTTCTATAACACCACTAAACACATGGTTCTATAACACCACTAAACACATGGTTCTATAACACCTACACTAAACACATGGTTCTATAACACCACTAAACACATGGTTCTATAACACCTACACTAAACACATGGTTCTATAACACCACTAAACACATGGTTCTATAACACCTACACTAAAAAATCACTGATTAACTAACATTTAAAACTGTTAGAAAACTCGCAATTCAGAGAAAGTATTTTAGCTTTAAGTTTTCTCTTAAAACTTAAGAGAACCAACGCTTAAGGGGTAACTGAACCTTCTCAACAAGAGAGGAAACCATTCACTCGTCCCTAACAAGAAAATAACGTAGTTAGGTTACTAAATAACGTAACTCCACACCTAAATCCTTCCTGATAAGTGAGCAAGAAAACTATACTTACGATAAGTGTGTAAATACTGATTTATAAGTGTGTTAGTGACGATTCAGACTAGGCCTCCTGGAGCCCCCTTATATCAGGGCAGAAGGTAAACAGACCCCAATCGTAACCTCTCGCACTGATTGGCTGTCGGGTCCTACGTCACCTCTGGAGATAGCCAATCAAGTTTACGACGGCCGTACGTCATCGCGCGGTAGGCAAACACTATACTACACTTCTGGTAATTGGCGAATGGTAGTTGTACGTTATAAGGATTGTTAGACATTATCAATCGCCGTCGTACTGACCCCAGGAGTTAAGAAAAGTAACGAGGAAGGGTAGAAGTAGCGAGAGACTATAGTTTGTAAAATATCCAACCATCTTGTACCACAGTTAACTGTGGCTATCCCACCAGTCAGTCGGTCAGCGTGATGGAATTACATGTCAGGCAACAGGCCTATAATTTGCATTGAAGGAGAATTATGAGAAGGGTGATGATTATAGCAAGTGAAGGGACCGCCCTGATGTCTGCCTTGGACGGGTGAGCCTAAGCCGTCTCATGCCTCGTCTTCCTCAGTATAATCGGTAATGGATAACGTGTCTAAGACAGGGTTGCTGGGAGGTCTCGTAGCCACGTCAACAACCTCTTACTCCAACTCATCCACTCATTCCCAACCTATACAATATCACTGTGAAAATTTTAAAAAATTTCACGGGATCGCCATAGCCCGTGCTACATGGATATTTTGTTCTGAGTAGCTGAATTTAAACAACGACTTAAAAATTATTCATGCGTCAATTCAAGCCACTTTCATTATTCAAATTAAAAAAAAATGGCGAATGAAAACAAAATATAGATAATAAGTGATGCTCATGATTGTTGAGAATTAGTTAAGGCAGATGTTGAAGTGACGATGACTGAACGTCTTGTGTTATAATGGCCGGCGTGAGGCCAGCCACCACGCTGGGCTAAGTTGGGAGGCACAAGACCATTGAGGGAGCGAGAGTGGTCTGGTGTTGAGGTCTCTGGTGGCCTCTGGTGGGCTCTGGTGGCCTCTGGTGGTCTCGGGTCGCCTCTGGTGGTCTCTGGTGGTCTCTGGTGGCCTCTGGTGGCCTCTGGTGGCTCTGGTGGCCTCTGGTGGCCTCTGGTGGTCTCTGGTGGCCTCTGGTGGTCTCTGGTGGCCTATGGTGGCCTATGGTGGCCTCTGGTGGTCTCTGGTGGCCTCTGGTGGCCTCTGGTGGCCTCTGGTGGTCTCTGGTGGTCTCTGGTGGCCTCTGGTGGCCTCTGTGGTCTCTGGTGGCCTCTGGTGGTCTCTGGTGGCCTCTGGTGGTCTCTGGTGGCCTCTGGTGGCCTCTGGTGGTCTCTGGTGGTCTCTGTGGCCTCTGGTGGTCTCTGGTGGCCTCTGGTGGCCTCTGGTGGCCTCTGGTGGCCTCTGGTGGTCTCTGGTGGCCTCTGGTGGCCTCTGGTGGTCTCTGGTGGCCTCTGGTGGTCTCTGGTGGCCTCTGGTGGCCTCTGGTGGCCTCTGGTGGTCTCGGGTGGCCTCTGGTGGTCTCTGGTGGTCTCTGGTGGCCTCTGGTGGCCTATGGTGGCCTCTGGTGGCCTCTGGCAGAATGAGAGGTCTGGTCAGGACGCTGGGAGACGTCTCCATCAACGTGTTTCCCCCCTGTCTCAAGAGACAATACACACCACCTTCCAAGAGGGTGCTGCGTACCCAAGCATCCAGCTCTTAGCTCTTGGACCCGCGTCTTTTTAACCCCCGTTAAAG
>NC_091224.1:25332960-25345460 GCF_040958095.1 Procambarus clarkii
GTACATACACATTTGCTGGTGTATAGAGCGCTCCTAATATACGCTAAATTATTGTGTGTATTTTTTCATTTTGAATATTAAAAGTGATTTCAAAGTGATTTTGTTGAGGTAAACATTTATTTGTAGTTGTTAGTGGCCTGTGGAGGGCCGGACCCGGGCTTCCCGAACCCTAACATGGACGAGGTGCCTGCCTTAACACACATGTTTAATAACACCTCCCCTAAACACATGGTTCTATAACACCTCCACTAAACACATGGTTCTATAACACCTCCACTAAACACACGTTCTATAACACCTCCACTAAACACACGTTCTATAACACCTCCACTAAACACATGGTTCTATAACACCTCCACTAAACACATGGTTCTATAACACCTCCACTAAACATATGGTTCTATAACACCTACACTAAACACATGGTTCTATAACACCTCCACTAAACATATGGTTCTATAACACCTCCACTAAACATATGGTTCTATAACACCTCCACTAAACACATGGTTCTATAACACCACTAAACACATGGTTCTATAACACCTACACTAAACACATGGTTCTATAACACCACTAAAAAATCACTGATTAACTAACATTTAAAACTGTTAGAAAACTCGCAATTCAGAGAAAGTATTTTAGCTTTAAGTTTCCTCTGAAAACTTAAGAGAACCAACGCTTAAGGGGTAACTGAACCTTCTCAACAAGAGAGGAAACCATTCACTCGTCCCTAACAAGAAAATAACGTAGTTAGGTTACTAAATAACGTAACTCCACACCTAAATCCTTCCTGATAAGTGAGCAAGAAAACTATACTTACGATAAGTGTGTAAATACTGATTTATAAGTGTGTTAGTGACGATTCAGACTAGGCCTCCTGGAGCCCCCTTATATCAGGGCAGAAGGTAAACAGACCCCAATCGTAACCTCTCGCACTGATTGGCTGTCGGCTCCTACGTCACCTCTGGAGATAGCCAATCAAGTTTACGACGGCCGTACGTCATCGCGCGGTAGGCAAACACTATACTACACTTCTGGTAATTGGCGAATGGTAGTTGTACGTTATAAGGATTGTTAGACATTATCAATCGCCGTCGTACTGACCCCAGGAGTTAAGAAAAGTAACGAGGAAGGGTAGAAGTAGCGAGAGACTATAGTTTGTAAAATATCCAACCATCTTGTACCACAGTTAACTGTGGCTATCCCACCAGTCAGTCGGTCAGCGTGATGGAATTACATGTCAGGCAACAGGCCTATAATTTGCATTGAAGGAGAATTATGAGAAGGGTGATGATTATAGCAAGTGAAGGGACCGCCCTGATGTCTGCCTTGGACGGGTGAGCCTAAGCCGTCTCATGCCTCGTCTTCCTCAGTATAATCGGTAATGGATAACGTGTCTAAGAAAGGGTTGCTGGGAGGTCTCGTAGCCACGTCAACAACCTCTTACTCCAACTCATCCACTCATTCCCAACCTATACAATATCACTGTGAAAATTTTTTAAAATTTTCACGGGATCGCCATAGCCCGTGCTACATGGATATTTTGTTCTGAGTAGCTGAATTTAAAACAACGACTTAAAAATTATTCATGCGTCAATTCAAGCCACTTTTCATTATTCAAATTAAAAAAAAATGGCGAATGAAAACAAAATATATAGATAATAAGTGATGCTCATGATTGTTGAGAATTAGTTAAGGCAGATGTTGAAGTGACGATGACTGAACGTCTTGTGTTATAATGGCCGGCGTGAGGCCAGCCACCACGCTGGGCTAAGTTGGGAGGCACAAGACCATTGAGGGAGCGAGAGTGGTCTGGTGTTGAGGTCTCTGGTGGCCTCTGGTGGCCTCTGGTGGGCTCTGGTGGTCTCTGGTGGCCTCTGGTGGCCTCTGGTGGCCTCTGGTGCCCTCTGGTGGTCTCTGGTGGCCTCTGGTGGCCTCTGGTGGTCTCGGGTCGCCTCTGGTGGCCTCTGGTGGTCTCGAGTGGCCTCTGGTGGTCTCTGGTGGTCTCGAGTGGCCTCTGGTGGTCTCTGGTGGTCTCTGGTGGTCTCGGGTGGCCTCTGGTGGCCTCTGGTGGCCTCTGGTGGTCTCGGGTGGCCTCTGGTGGCCTCTGGTGGCCTCTGGTGGTCTCTGGTGGTCTCGGGTGGTCTCTGGTGGCCTCTGGTGGTCTCTGGTGGGCTCTGGTGGCCCCTGGTGGCCTCTGGTGGGCTCTGGTGGCCTCTGGTGGCCTCTGGTGGCCTCTGGTGGTCTCTGGTGGTCTCTGGTGGCCTCTGGTGGTCTCTGGTGGTCTCGGGTGGCCTCTGGTGGCCTCTGGTGGCCTATGGTGGTCTCTAATGGTCTCGGGTGGCCTCTGGTGGCCTATGGTGGTCTCTGGTGGTCTCGGGTGGCCTCTGGTGGCCTCTGGTGGCCTCTGGTGGTCTCTGGTGGTCTCGGGTGGCCTCTGGTGGTCTCTGGTGGTCTCGGGTGGCCTCTGGTGGCCTCTGGTGGCCTCTGGTGGTATCTGGTGGTCTCTGGTGGCCTCTGGTGGCCTCTGGTGGTCTCTGGTGGCCTCTGGTGGCTTCTGGTGGTATCTGGTGGTCTCTGGTGGCCTCTGGTGGTCTCTGGTGGCCTCTGGTGGCCTCTGGTGGTATCTGGTGGTTTCTGGTGGCCTCTGGTGGTCTCTGGTGGTCTCGGGTGGCCTCTGGTGGCCTCTGGTGGCCTCTGGTGGTATCTGGTGGTCTCTGGTGGCCTCTGGTGGCCTCTGGTGGTCTCTGGTGGCCTCTGGTGGCTTCTGGTGGTATCTGGTGGTCTCTGGTGGCCTCTGGTGGTCTCTGGTGGCCTCTGGTGGCCTCTGGTGGTATCTGGTGGTTTCTGGTGGCCTCTGGTGGTCTCTGGTGGTCTCGGGTGGCCTCTGGTGGCCTCTGGTGGCCTATGGTGGTCTCTGGTGGCCTCTGGTGGTCTCTGGTGGCCTCTGGTGGTCTCTGGTGGCCTCTGGTGGTATCTGGTGGTCTTTGGTGGCCTCTGGTGGCCTCTGGTGGCCTCTGGTGGCCTCTGGTGGCCTCTGGTGGTCTCTGGTGGCCCTCTGGTGGCCCTCTGGTGGTCTCTGGTGGCCTCTGGTGGCCTCTGGTGGCCTCTGGTGGTCTCGGGTGGCCTCTGGTGGCCTCTGGTGGCCTCTGGTGGTCTCTGGTGGCCTCTGGTGGTCTCTGGTGGCCTCTGGTGGCCTCTGGTGGTCTCTGGTGGCCTCTGGTGGTCTCTGGTGGCCTCTGGTGGCCTCTGGTGGCCTCTGGTGGCTTCTGGCAGAATGAGAGGTCTGGTCAGGACGCTGGGAGACGTCTCCATCAACGGGTTTCCCCGCCTGTCTCAAGAGACAATACACACCACCTTCCAAGAGGGTGCTGCGTACCCAAGCATCCAGCTCTTAGCTCTTGGACCCCGTCATTTTAACCACCCGTTAAAGTGTACTGACTCCCAACCTATTTTTCTCCTGTCATATCTTGTGTATCTCATACACATCCACAGGATGCACCACGCAGCAGTTATCAAATTCCCGAGTGCGTATTTCTCTGCTAGGTGAACAGAGTCGTCAGATGAAAGAAATTTGTCTGTTTCTGCCTCAGTCGGGAATAGAACCCAGGTCCATGGGTTACGAATCCCGAACTTGTGTACTCTCTTAAATTCCTTCTCTCTCCCACCCATGTTTCTTGTGTCTGCTCCCCCCCCCCCACAACCCCCCCCCCCCCCCCTCCCCTCCTCCCACATCACCCCCCTCCCCCCCATAACACCCCCCCCTCCCTCCCCAGCCCACAACACCCCCCCCTCCCTCCCCAGCCCACAACACCCCCCCTCCCCCCAGGCAGGACTTACACCATCATCTGGTGAAGAAGCAGTAGGGGGAGGGGCTCTGGCCAGCCATTATGGTGGGTCTAAGCTCAATAAACTATGGCTTTTATTGTTTCTGGAGGGTGGAAGCGCCCCTGATAACTGTCTCTCTTAGCTGCCCATTAATGTTGACTGCTGGTGACTAGCCCTTGCCCCTGAGGGGGTTAGGGGACGGCAGGGAAGGTGGACGGCAGGTAGGCAGGCAGGCAGGCAGGCAGGCAGGCAGTCAGTCAGTCAGTCAGTCAGTCAGTCAGGCAGGCAGGCAGTCAGTCAGTCAGTCAGTCAGTCAGGCAGGCAGGCAGGCAGGCAGTCAGTCAGTCAGTCAGTCAGTCAGTCAGGCAGGCAGGCAGTCAGTCAGTCAGTCAGTCAGTCAGTCAGTCAGTCAGTCAGTCAGTCAGTCAGTCAGTCAGTCAGTCAGTCAGTCAGTCAGTCAGTCAGTCAGTCAGTCAGGCAGCAACCTGAAAAACCCAAGAAACTGGGAACCCATTTCGAAGGTGTTCGTCAACTCCAGAACAATCACAGCCCCATACCAGCATCTCCACCTCTCCCCATACCTGTCCCCCAAGATGCTCAACGCCCGGTGCGCTCCCCAAGGAGGACCTTGGAGTCTTAAGACAAGCCTCCCGCCATCCAAGCGTCTCCTCAGCACCGGGTGATTTCACATACAAGTGAGACACGCGAATTAGCATCTTAACCCTGCCCCGAGGGGCCGGTCCGGTGTAGGAATAGCCGCTACACGAACCCCTGAGTGAATAGAACAGCACCTCAACCCCCACTTACTCTCACCCTAACAGCATGCCGGTCTAACAGGTGGTTTAGTATTTAGAGCAAGAAGATAACCTAAACCCACAAGCCAACAAGAACTCATTTAATGGTTCGAAGCCCCAGCAGCGCCTCGCTCGTTCAGGCGATTACAGCAGCGTCAACGAATGAATGAGAAGAATTAACTTTATTTCTCCTGAAGGCGGCGTGGAGGGAGCCAACGAGGTGATTGAACACTATGAGAACATAAGTAGTCGAGCGGAAGGTGACGTGGTCGGCACAGGTAGGACATGAACGACGCCCTTGGAGGGGGCACAGACAGCATAATGACCTGTAATTTGCCAGGCAGGAGCTGGGAATGTCCCAGCACCAGCAGGGAGGAGCTGGGAGTGTCTCAGCACCAGCAGGAGGAGCTGGGAGTGTTTCAGTAGCACCAGGAGGAGCTGGGAGTGTTTCAACGGCACCAGGAGGAGCTGGGAGTGTTTCAACAGCACCAGGAGGAGCTGGGAGTGTTTCAACAGCACCAGGAGGAGCTGGGAGTGTTTTCAACAGCACCAGGAGGAGCTGGGAGTGTTTCAACAGCACCAGGAGGAGCTGGGAGTGTTTCAACAGCACCAGGAGGAGCTGGGAGTGTTTCAACAGCACCAGGAGGAGCTGGGAGTGTTTCAACAGCACCAGGAGGAGCTGGGAGTGTTTCAACAGCACCAGGAGGAGCTGGGAGTGTTTCAACAGCACCAGGGAGGAGCTGGGAGTGTTTCAGTAGCACCAGGAGGAGCTGGGAGTGTTTCAACAGCACCAGGAGGAGCTGGGAGTGTCTCAGCAACACCAGGGAGGAGCTGGGAGTGTCCCAGCAGCACCAGGAGGAGCTGGGAGTGTCTCAGCAGCACCAGGAGAAGCTGGGAGTGTCCCAGCAGCACCAGGAGAAGCTGGGAGTGTCCCAGCAGCACCAGGAGAAGCTGGGAGTGTCCCAGCAGCACCAGGAGAAGCTGGGAGTGTCCCAGCACCACCAGGAGAAGCTGGGAGTGTCCCAGCAGCACCAGGAGAAGCTGGGAGTGTCCCAGCACCACCAGGAGAAGCTGGGAGTGTCCCAGCAGCACCAGGAGAAGCTGGGAGTGTCCCAGCACCACCAGGAGAAGCTGGGAGTGTCCCAGCACCACCAGGAGAAGCTGGGAGTGTCCCAGCAGCACCAGGAGAAGCTGGGAGTGTCCCAGCACCACCAGGAGAAGCTGGGAGTGTCCCAGCACCACCAGGAGAAGCTGGGAGTGTCCCAGCAGCACCAGGAGAAGCTGGGAGTGTCCCAGCACCACCAGGAGTACCGACAAGAGTCGTGTGGGTCCGGCTACTCGCCTCCTTCATCATTATTCGACATTGTCACTTGCAATTATGTTTTTATAATGAGGGGGGGAGGGGGGGGTGAAGGTTGTGTGAGGTGCTGGCTTCTCTACCTCACTCCTCATCTCCATATTGCTTCTTTAATTCCTCTCATTACTCTCTCTCTCATTCATCTACTTTACGGGTTATTCATGCCCGTGCTACTTCCTGGGTGGCTTAATCTTCATCAATCTCATCTACTATCCTTCTCACCTTCTCTCAGTCTACTTCTTATCTCCTTCTCAATTCTACCTTTCTCTCACTCCTCATCGCTGTTGGTGTTGCTGTAGATTCAGCTACTGGGAAGCAAAAGTTGCAAGTAGCACGGGCTATGGTGATCCCCGGAACACTCCTCATCTTTCCTCGCTCTTCATCTACTCCATACTTCTCATCTCCTCTCTCACTCATTCTCTGGTCATCCCTCACTCATCTTACTCACCACCTCTCACCACCTAACAATGGGAGGCACTACGGGCTCACCATAGCCCGTGCTACTTAGAACTTTTTGTTCCAAGTAGCGAATCTTAAACAACAACAACAACGTAACAATGTCTCTACCTCCACCCCTACCTCCCGCCTCTCCCTCACTTCTCCCCTTACCTCACCTGAGGAGCGATAGAAGGCGTGGGACCAGGTACCGTAAATTACAGGTGTGTGTGAAGGCAGGGCGGCCCCTTACCTGGTAATTACCTGTAGGCCGAGATGTGATGAGCAGCCGTAGAGGGCGGTGCTGCCTTGACACTCCAGGCGGTGACGCCTCAACACTCCCAGGCTAACGACCCAAACCCTTGTTACAGGCTGACCTTTGACCAGCCTTGACCTAAAGCGGACCTTTTAACAACCCAGGGGGCCAGATTCACGAAAGCACTTACGCAAACACTTACGAACCTGTACATCTTTTCTCAATCTTTGGCGGCTTTGTTTACAATTATTAAACAGTTAATGAGCTCCGAAGCACCAGGAGGCTGTTTATAACAATAACAACAGTTGATTGGCAAGTTTTCATGCTTGTAAACTGTTTAATAAATGTAACTAAAGCCGTCAAAGATTGAGGAAAGATGTACACGATCGTAAGTGCTTTCGTGAATCTGGGCCCTGGCCTAAAGAGGACCTCTTAACAACCCTTGACCCAAAACCTTGTTAGAGGCTGACCTTTGACCAGCCTTGACCTAAAAAGGACCAGAGAGAGGTTCCTCAGTATAGTTTAAATATATGCCAAATTTGAATGAATTTTTATACAATAGGCCTAAGGGCCAAATATGTTCGGCCCCCCCCCCCTTTCCCCCCAGTGCGGGGTCCTTGTGGTGTGCGGGCCGGGTGGAATGAATACCTTTATGTGTTGGGTTATATGGCAGAGTGGGCTTTATAATGGGAATTTTGGCTTCATGTAAAGAGATGAGGAGAGTCATTGAATTATTCGATTTTGCTGTTTTTATTTGCCTTAATATGCTTATTTAAACGTATTTTTAATGGATTTTTTTAGAGAAATTCATATTTTCATAATCATACAGACTGTTAAGTATGTTGTGTGTGTGTGTGTGTGTGTGTGTGTGTGTGTGTGTGTGTGTGTGTGTGTGTGTGAAGAAGCTGCGTGCACGTGTAAGTATTTGTCAGTACCAAGTACATTGTTCACATTGAGAAGTGTTCAGTTGAACAAGGATGGCGGCGCATGAAGTACAATATTTACCTGTGAACACGACACAGGGGCGGCGGCGGAGCCGTGTGATCATCTTGCTTCAGCGTGGAGCATGTTGTGCGTGCGTGCGTGTGTGTGTGTGTGTGTGTGTGTGTGTGTGTGTGCGTGCGTGCGTGTGTGTGTGCGTGCGTGTGTGACGCCTCCCGTACCGCTTCCTTCAGCGCCTTCCCTCCACCCTCTCCAACACTGTGCCCTGCTCCTCCTCCTTATCCTCCTTATCCTTCTTATCTTCCTCCTTCCTCAGTTTCCGCCGCTTCTTGTGATGTTAACTAAATAAACACATTTGCTGACGAGGGAGTGATTGGACTTTCTTGGAAGACATGACGGCTGGGTGGCGGAGGGTGGGATATGGAGAGTGGGTGTAGGTGGGCAGGGGGGGGGGAGGGAGGAGTGGGTGGAGGTGGGCAGGGGGGGGGGGAGGGGGGAGTGGGTGGCATATGAGTGTCAACATTGATAAGAGGGAAATGTCGAAATTATATTTCTGTTTTCAATATTTCTGTAGATTTTTTCAGGTAGTGAAGTTGATTAAACTTTGACCTCATACGGTATTAACATTTTTCCTTGTGTTAAAATGTTGTCTATGTAGCAGGAGTCATGTGTGGGACACAGTCAACTCTGTACTTGAATAACAGCCTACATAAATGGTAGCCACATCAACCTTTAACCAAGCGTTAACATTAACATTAAGAGAGAATGTTAACATTAAGAAACATTAACCCGTGCAGAAATGAAAACCGACAAAAAGTTAAATAAACGCGCACTATATTGAATGTTTTAAATGAAACATGTCTAAATTTGTCTTCAATTCTGTGTGTTCGATGGGTCTATTAATCTTATATGTTATACAAATGAGTATTAAATACAGGATAATTGGGAGTAGAGATGTGGGGATGATGTGTTATAGATTCAGCTACTGGGAGCCAAAAGTTGCAAGTAGCACGGGCTATGGTGAGCCCGTAGTGGGCTTACCAGTCACAGGAGCGGGGCAAGTAGCACGGGCTATGGTGAGCCCGTAGTGGACTTACCAGGCATAGGAGCGGGGCAAGTAGCACGGGCTATGGTGAGCCCGTAGTGGACTTACCTGGCACAGGAGCGGGGCAAGTAGCACGGGCTATGGTGAGCCCGTAGTGGATTTACCTGGCACAGGAGCGGGGCAAGTAGCACGGGCTATGATGAGCCCGTAGTGGACTTACCTGGCATAGGAGCGGGGCAAGTAGCACGGGCTATGGTGAGCCCGTAGTGGATTTACCTGGCACAAGAGCGGGGCAAGTAGCACGGGCTATGGTGAGCCCGTAGTGGACTTACCAGGCACAGGAGCGGGGCTGTGGGGGATGAGCGCCGGCGCCTCCAAGGGCAGTGTTGCACACTCACTCGGCAAAGCTTTCGTGTCATTGTTTGTCTCTGGAGGATCCAAGTCTTCAAGAATACACTTTTCCCGCGTTTTCTGATGCATTCCCGCGTTTTCTGGCGGGGGATTGAGGCGTGTTTTAGTGGACCAGCGAACGACAGATTGGGTTGTTTAGTGGTGTTGGTGTTGACTTTGTGTGTGTCTGTAGACGCCAGCTGTCACCTCTTGGAGTTATAGCCGCCAGTTGTCTAATGTACTGACTACCAGGTTACAGTATCTACGAGAAGGTGTTTTCTCTGTCTCTGTCTCTCTCTCTCTCTCTCTCTCTCTCTCTCTCTCTCTCTCTCTCTCTCTCTCTCTCTCTCTCTCTCTCTCTCTCTCTCTCTCTCTCTCTCTCTCTGTCTCTCTGTCTCTCTCTGTCTCTCTCTGTCTCTCTGTCTCTGTCTCTCTGTCTCTGTCTCTCTGTCTCTCTCTCTCTCTCTCTCTCTCTCTCTCTCTCTCTCTCTCTCTCTCTCTCTCTCTCTCTCTCTCTCTCTCTCTCTCTCTCTCTCTCTCTCTCTCTCTTTTCCCTCTCTCTCTCTCTCTCGCGCGCGCACACACACACACACACACACACACACACACACACACACACACACACACACACACACACACACACACACACACATCCTCAGGAAGCAGCCCGTAAAGGTGTCTAACTCCCAGATACCTATTTACTGCTAGGTGAACAGAGAAATCAGAGTGAAAAAAACTTTCCCCATTTGATCGGGGAGCGATCCCCGGACCCTAGGACTACGGATCCGGGGCGCTGTCCACTCAGCTGTCAGGCCACCCCCCCGACGTACGTGTGTATGTGTGTGTGTGTGTGTGTGTGTGTGTGTGTGTGTGTGTGTGTGTGTGTGTGTGTGTGTGTGTGTGTGTGTGTAGTGCGTGCCTCCACAACTTTCCACAGTCACGCTTTTCACTTATCTAAATTCTCGCCATACTATTATTTAACTGTGTCTCTGTGAGTCACCTGAGCATCATTTCTACTTTGAGTCACCTGAGCATCATTTCTACTTTGAGTCACCTGAGCATCATTTCTACTTGTTTATCCTCATTCGGTTCCCCCTTTTCTGTCTACCTTGTCCAAGTGTCTCTCTAAGTATCATCCATGTCGTGATCACAGCTCTTATATCTGTTAAGATTAATTACGTTGGCAGTGTAATTGATCTTAACTTATCCTAGCTGCCTAAGTTACGGAAAATCCTCCTTTGAGGGTAACGCTTGGGCTTTATTTGTGGGGATGTGGGGGAGTAGGTGTGGGGGGTGGAGGGGGAGAGAGCAAGTGGGTGGTTGTAGATGGAGTCAATATTGGCTCGTCCCTCTCGTTCTGCGTCATTAGTTATTTGAAATATGTTGTAGGAGTCTGTCTGTCTGTCTCTCTCTCTCTCTCTCTTTCAAATTATGCATATGTATATCTCTCTCTACGTGCAGGCATGTATTTATGTTAATATGTATTTTTAAAATATCGTCTTTAAAAAAAAACAAGGTATTATTTGAACGTCCTCAGGTATACACACTTACACACGCAGCCAGGTACATATACACACATATACACAACAGGTGTCATCCACCAATCCATCAACACGTATGAGAACCCGTCAGTTCCTCTGCAGTAATTCGTCACATGTGTCGACGGATGAGTGACACCTCATAACACCTTCCTCACGGGCTCTACAGGAAACATGTGTAACACCAGTTGTTAGCAAGAGTATGATGATTTGTTATGTATAAATGTCTGATGGAAATTGTTGGCAGAACACAAGGAAATATTTAGGAAAATGTTTAAAGCATTGAGAATGTTCACGAAATGTTGAGAGAAACTGCGTGAAATGTTGAGAGAAACTGCACGAAATATTGAGAGGAAACTGCACGAAATGCTGAGAGAAACTGCACGAAATGTTGAGAGAAACTGCACGAAATGTTGAGAGAAACTGCGTGAAATGTTGAGAGAAACTGCACGAAATGTTCAGAGAAACTGCACGAAATATTGAGAGAAACTGTACGAAATGTTCAGAGAAACTGCACGAAATGTTGAGAGAAACTGCACGAAATATTGAGAGAAACTGCACGAAATGTTGAGAGAAACTGCACGAAATGTTGAGAGAAACTGCACGAAATATTGAGAGAAACTGCACGAAATGCTGAGAGAAACTGCACGAAATGTTGAGAGAAACTGCACGAAATGTTGAGAGAAACTGCACGAAATATTGAGAGAAACTGCACGAAATATTGAGAGAAACTGCACGAAATGTTGAGAGAAACTGCACGAAATGTTGAGAGAATGAGCACGAAATATTGAGAGAAACTGCACGAAATGTTGAGAGAAACTGCACGAAATGTTGAGAGAAACTGCACGAAATGTCGAGAGAAACTGCACGAAATATTGAGAGAAACTGCACGAAATGTTGAGAGAAACTGCACGAAATGTTGAGAGAAACTGCACGAAATATTGAGAGAAACTGCACGAAATGTTGAGAGAAACTGCACGAAATATTGAGAGAAACTGCACGAAATGTTGAGAGAAACTGCACGAAATGTTGAGAGAAACAGCACGAAATGTTGAGAGAAACTGCACGAAATATTGAGAGAAAAACAGCACGAAATGTTGAGAAAAAACACAAAACATTAAGATAAATATATATATATTTTTAAGAAAACAGGAAAATATTTAAAAATAGAAGGAATCTTGGAAGAAAATCACCAAGACTTTTACAAGAATATCAAATAACAATTTAAAAATATAGAAAACGTGTTGCAGAAATGTTTAAACCAAACGCTTGAAATAAACTTTAAACAAATAACCACTTAAAGTTTGTCCGAAAACATTTATAATACGTCCAAAGAAAAGTAAGTTTTATACGATATAAAACATGTAAATAATCAGAATCTTAAACGTAAAAGATATATATATATATATATATATATATATATATATATATATATATATATATATATATATATATATATATATATAAAATAAATATATATAAAATATAAATATATAAAATATTGACCCAGACATTAAACAACATGACCCAAGACCTCTGCAAATGACAGATAATCACTTTTATACAAGACAAAATATATAGAAATGGTAAGATGTTTTATAATCTTGTAAACAACATTTGGTAGTAAGATGATAACGCTTATCAACCCTGCCACACTTCTAGCGATATGGACAAGTATTATTATTATTATTATTATACATATAAATCGCGATAACGTGATATATCAATGAAACCATTCAGAAGGGGCACTGATGAGGATTCGAACCTATGCGCGGGATGTTCCCAGACGCGCCCTAGTCATCTATACCACGACATGGTCAAAATAATTGCAACCTGGAGTGAGTGCTACTGCCCCTCACGATGACCCAGAGACATCCACTGAAGCCTAACCCCCGGTTAGGCTTTATTCACT